>NW_028320707.1:0-239966 GCF_062004578.1 Staurois parvus
ACTAAAAAATCGGAACCATGTTGACTGACAACGGAAAGAACATGGTGTCTGCTCTGCGTCAAGGAAGGTTGTGCCATGCGCCATGCATGGCTCACGTGTTCAATCTGGTTGTCAAGCGGTTCCTAAAATCCACCATCCCACTGCAAGACATCCTTAAAATGTCACGTAAACTGTGCATGCATTTCAGCCATTCCTACACCGCAAAGAACACCCTCATTGAGCTGCAGCGGCAGAACGGAATTCCACAGCATCGCCTGATCTGCGACGTTGCAACAAGGTGGAATTCAACCCTACACATGTTAGACCGCCTTTACGAGCAGCGAAAGGCCATCACCGATTTCCTGATGTTACAAGCGGATAAAGGTACTCCCCTGTGTAACTTAGATGTCAGCCATTGGCAGCTCATGCGTGACACCTGCCGCTTGCTCAGGCCCTTTGAGGAGGCCACGCTATTCGTGAGTCGGCAGGACTATGGGATGAACGACGTCATTCCTCTGTTGCACGTCCTGGAACAAATGCTGTTAACAATGGCTGGTCAGGGTGCGGTAGACGTGGCGCACAGATCTCAACGCCACATGACCCCTGTGGGGGCAGGACAGGAAGAAGAGGAGGAGGTAGAGGAGGACATTTGTGCTCAGGAATTATTGAGTGAAATGGGTGGTTTTTCCACTCAGCGGACAGGAGTGGAGGAGCAGGAGCATCTGGTAGAGGAGGAGGAGGAGGAGACAGAGGACCCAGACGCACCGTGGCAGTATGCTGTGGAGATGGAGGCAGGGAGTCCCTCGCATTCCTTGGCACAAATGGCCCATAGCATGCTCGGTTGCTTGCGTAGCGACAGCCGAATAATAACCATCAGACAGAGGGATGACTTTTGGCTGTCCACCTTGTTGGACCCTCGCTACCGGTCCAAAATGGTGGCCTTTTTCACACCTGCTGAGAGGGAGGCCAAAATTACGTACTATAAAAACCACCTATGTAGTCAGCTGGTCTCTGCCTGTCTGCGCCAACGTCCATCCTCAGACACTGTGGGCCCTGTGCGCTCGCGTTCCGCTGGCATGGCAGCAGGGGAGGGGTGGGGTGGTAGGAGCAGTGGCAGCTCCACCAGCAGTGGCTGCCTCAGTCTGCAGTCGATGATGAGTAGCTTTCTTCACCAGCGCAGTGAGGAAACTACTAACCAGCCGCAGCAGCAGCAGCAGCATCAGGTGGACCTGGAGCAGGAGCTCAAACAACAGGCTTGGGCCTACTTGGACAGCACCCTGCCAACCGAGGTAGACAATCCCCTTGACTACTGGGCAACGAAACTTGACCTTTGGCCCCAACTAGCTGAATTTGCCCTTGAAAGGCTGTCATGCCCGGCCAGTAGCGTGGCATCGGAGCGCGTGTTTAGTGCGGCAGGAGGTATTGTAACTCCGCGGAGGACACGACTGTCCACCCAAAGTGTGGAGAGACTCACGTTTGTGAAAATGAATCAGGCGTGGATTAGTCTGGATTTCAAACCACCAGTTCCTGACACAACTGACTAAATCCGCCATGAATCATGCCTCAAACATGTGCCACTTTCAGGTCTCCTCACACTGCTGGTGTGTTTAATTTTTTGACATAGGGTGCTGGCAGATTACGGGCCTCCTATAGCTGCTGCCAGGCCCCTAATCTGCCATGGGCCCCTATATACCGCCTCCTCATGCTGCTGCCAAGTCCAGAGTCTGTCATGGGTCCCTGTATGGCCTCCCATTGCTGCTGTCTCCATCGCCACACTCTGCTGCCATGTGCCACTTTCAGGTCTCTTCACACTGCTGGTGTGTTTAATTTTTTGACATAGGGTGCAGGCAGATTACGGGCCTCACATAGCTGCTGCCAGGCCCCTAATCTGCCATGGGCCCCTATATACCGCCTCCTCATGCTGCTGCCAAGTCCAGAGTCTGTCATGGGTCCCTGTACGGCCTCCCATTGCTGCTGTCTCCATCGCCACACTCTGCTGCCATGTGCCACTTTCAGGTCTCTTCACACTGCTGGTGTGTTAAATTTTTTGACATAGGGTGCAGGCAGATTACGGGCCTCACATAGCTGCTGCCAGGCCCCTAATCTGCCATGGGCCCCTATATACCGCCTCCTCATGCTGCTGCCAAGTCTAGAGTCTCTCATGGGTCCCTGTACGGCCTCCCATTGCTGCTGTCTCCATCGCCACACTCTGCTGCCATGTGCCACTTTCAGGTCTCTTCACACTGCTGGTGTGTTAAATTTTTTGACATAGGGTGCAGGCAGATTACGGGCCTCACATAGCTGCTGCCAGGCCCCTAATCTGCCATGGGCCCCTATATACCGCCTCCTCATGCTGCTGCCAAGTCTAGAGTCTCTCATGGGTCCCTGTACGGCCTCCCATTGCTGCTGTCTCCATCGCCACACTCTGCTGCCATGTGCCACTTTCAGGTCTCTTCACACTGCTGGTGTGTTAAATTTTTTGACATAGGGTGCAGGCAGATTACGGGCCTCACATAGCTGCTGCCAGGCCCCTAATCTGCCATGGGCCCCTATATACCGCCTCCTCATGCTGCTGCCAAGTCCAGAGTCTGTCATGGGTCCCTGTAAGGCCTCCCATTGCTGCTGTCTCCATCGCCACACTCTGCTGCCATGTGCCACTTTCAGGTCTCTTCACACTGCTGGTGTGTTTAATTTTTTGACATAGGGTGCAGGCAGATTACGGGCCTCACATAGCTGCTGCCAGGCCCCTAATCTGCCATGGGCCCCTATATACCGCCTCCTCATGCTGCTGCCAAGTCTAGAGTCTGTCATGGGTCCCTGTACGGCCTCCCATTGCTGCTGTCTCCATCGCCACACTCTGCTGCCATGTGCCACTTTCAGGTCTCTTCACACTGCTGGTGTGTTAAATTTTTTGACATAGGGTGCAGGCAGATTACGGGCCTCACATAGCTGCTGCCAGGCCCCTAATCTGCCATGGGCCCCTATATACCGCCTCCTCATGCTGCTGCCAAGTCCAGAGTCTGTCATGGGTCCCTGTATGGCCTCCCATTGCTGCTGTCTCCATCGCCACACTCTGCTGCCATGTGCCACTTTCAGGTCTCTTCACACTGCTGGTGTGTTTAATTTTTTGACATAGGATGCAGGCAGATTACGGGCCTCACATAGCTGCTGCCAGGCCCCTAATCTGCCATGGGCCCCTATATACCGCCTCCTCATGCTGCTGCCAAGTCTAGAGTCTGTCATGGGTCCCTGTACGGCCTCCCATTGCTGCTGTCTCCATCGCCACACTCTGCTGCCATGTGCCACTTTCAGGTCTCTTCACACTGCTGGTGTGTTAAATTTTTTGACATAGGGTGCAGGCAGATTACGGGCCTCACATAGCTGCTGCCAGGCCCCTAATCTGCCATGGGCCCCTATATACCGCCTCCTCATGCTGCTGCCAAGTCTAGAGTCTCTCATGGGTCCCTGTACGGCCTCCCATTGCTGCTGTCTCCATCGCCACACTCTGCTGCCATGTGCCACTTTCAGGTCTCTTCACACTGCTGGTGTGTTAAATTTTTTGACATAGGGTGCAGGCAGATTACGGGCCTCACATAGCTGCTGCCAGGCCCCTAATCTGCCATGGGCCCCTATATACCGCCTCCTCATGCTGCTGCCAAGTCCAGAGTCTGTCATGGGTCCCTGTAAGGCCTCCCATTGCTGCTGTCTCCATCGCCACACTCTGCTGCCATGTGCCACTTTCAGGTCTCTTCACACTGCTGGTGTGTTTAATTTTTTGACATAGGGTGCAGGCAGATTACGGGCCTCACATAGCTGCTGCCAGGCCCCTAATCTGCCATGGGCCCCTATATACCGCCTCCTCATGCTGCTGCCAAGTCTAGAGTCTGTCATGGGTCCCTGTACGGCCTCCCATTGCTGCTGTCTCCATCGCCACACTCTGCTGCCATGTGCCACTTTCAGGTCTCTTCACACTGCTGGTGTGTTAAATTTTTTGACATAGGGTGCAGGCAGATTACGGGCCTCACATAGCTGCTGCCAGGCCCCTAATCTGCCATGGGCCCCTATATACCGCCTCCTCATGCTGCTGCCAAGTCTAGAGTCTCTCATGGGTCCCTGTACGGCCTCCCATTGCTGCTGTCTCCATCGCCACACTCTGCTGCCATGTGCCACTTTCAGGTCTCTTCACACTGCTGGTGTGTTAAATTTTTTGACATAGGGTGCAGGCAGATTACGGGCCTCACATAGCTGCTGCCAGGCCCCTAATCTGCCATGGGCCCCTATATACCGCCTCCTCATGCTGCTGCCAAGTCCAGAGTCTGTCATGGGTCCCTGTAAGGCCTCCCATTGCTGCTGTCTCCATCGCCACACTCTGCTGCCATGTGCCACTTTCAGGTCTCTTCACACTGCTGGTGTGTTTAATTTTTTGACATAGGGTGCAGGCAGATTACGGGCCTCACATAGCTGCTGCCAGGCCCCTAATCTGCCATGGGCCCCTATATACCGCCTCCTCATGCTGCTGCCAAGTCTAGAGTCTGTCATGGGTCCCTGTACGGCCTCCCATTGCTGCTGTCTCCATCGCCACACTCTGCTGCCATGTGCCACTTTCAGGTCTCTTCACACTGCTGGTGTGTTAAATTTTTTGACATAGGGTGCAGGCAGATTACGGGCCTCACATAGCTGCTGCCAGGCCCCTAATCTGCCATGGGCCCCTATATACCGCCTCCTCATGCTGCTGCCAAGTCTAGAGTCTCTCATGGGTCCCTGTACGGCCTCCCATTGCTGCTGTCTCCATCGCCACACTCTGCTGCCATGTGCCACTTTCAGGTCTCTTCACACTGCTGGTGTGTTAAATTTTTTGACATAGGGTGCAGGCAGATTACGGGCCTCACATAGCTGCTGCCAGGCCCCTAATCTGCCATGGGCCCCTATATACCGCCTCCTCATGCTGCTGCCAAGTCTAGAGTCTGTCATGGGTCCCTGTACGGCCTCCCATTGCTGCTGTCTCCATCGCCACACTCTGCTGCCATGTGCCACTTTCAGGTCTCTTCACACTGCTGGTGTGTTAAATTTTTTGACATAGGGTGCAGGCAGATTACGGGCCTCACATAGCTGCTGCCAGGCCCCTAATCTGCCATGGGCCCCTATATACCGCCTCCTCATGCTGCTGCCAAGTCTAGAGTCTGTCATGGGTCCCTGTACGGCCTCCCATTGCTGCTGTCTCCATCGCCACACTCTGCTGCCATGTGCCACTTTCAGGTCTCTTCACACTGCTGGTGTGTTAAATTTTTTGACATAGGGTGCAGGCAGATTACGGGCCTCACATAGCTGCTGCCAGGCCCCTAATCTGCCATGGGCCCCTATATACCGCCTCCTCATGCTGCTGCCAAGTCTAGAGTCTCTCATGGGTCCCTGTACGGCCTCCCATTGCTGCTGTCTCCATCGCCACACTCTGCTGCCATGTGCCACTTTCAGGTCTCTTCACACTGCTGGTGTGTTAAATTTTTTGACATAGGGTGCAGGCAGATTACGGGCCTCACATAGCTGCTGCCAGGCCCCTAATCTGCCATGGGCCCCTATATACCGCCTCCTCATGCTGCTGCCAAGTCCAGAGTCTGTCATGGGTCCCTGTAAGGCCTCCCATTGCTGCTGTCTCCATCGCCACACTCTGCTGCCATGTGCCACTTTCAGGTCTCTTCACACTGCTGGTGTGTTTAATTTTTTGACATAGGGTGCAGGCAGATTACGGGCCTCACATAGCTGCTGCCAGGCCCCTAATCTGCCATGGGCCCCTATATACCGCCTCCTCATGCTGCTGCCAAGTCTAGAGTCTGTCATGGGTCCCTGTACGGCCTCCCATTGCTGCTGTCTCCATCGCCACACTCTGCTGCCATGTGCCACTTTCAGGTCTCTTCACACTGCTGGTGTGTTAAATTTTTTGACATAGGGTGCAGGCAGATTACGGGCCTCACATAGCTGCTGCCAGGCCCCTAATCTGCCATGGGCCCCTATATACCGCCTCCTCATGCTGCTGCCAAGTCTAGAGTCTCTCATGGGTCCCTGTACGGCCTCCCATTGCTGCTGTCTCCATCGCCACACTCTGCTGCCATGTGCCACTTTCAGGTCTCTTCACACTGCTGGTGTGTTAAATTTTTTGACATAGGGTGCAGGCAGATTACGGGCCTCACATAGCTGCTGCCAGGCCCCTAATCTGCCATGGGCCCCTATATACCGCCTCCTCATGCTGCTGCCAAGTCTAGAGTCTCTCATGGGTCCCTGTACGGCCTCCCATTGCTGCTGTCTCCATCGCCACACTCTGCTGCCATGTGCCACTTTCAGGTCTCTTCACACTGCTGGTGTGTTAAATTTTTTGACATAGGGTGCAGGCAGATTACGGGCCTCACATAGCTGCTGCCAGGCCCCTAATCTGCCATGGGCCCCTATATACCGCCTCCTCATGCTGCTGCCAAGTCCAGAGTCTGTCATGGGTCCCTGTAAGGCCTCCCATTGCTGCTGTCTCCATCGCCACACTCTGCTGCCATGTGCCACTTTCAGGTCTCTTCACACTGCTGGTGTGTTTAATTTTTTGACATAGGGTGCAGGCAGATTACGGGCCTCACATAGCTGCTGCCAGGCCCCTAATCTGCCATGGGCCCCTATATACCGCCTCCTCATGCTGCTGCCAAGTCCAGAGTCTGTCATGGGTCCCTGTATGGCCTCCCATTGCTGCTGTCTCCATCGCCACACTCTGCTGCCATGTGCCACTTTCAGGTCTCTTCACACTGCTGGTGTGTTTAATTTTTTGACATAGGGTGCAGGCAGATTACGGGCCTCACATAGCTGCTGCCAGGCCCCTAATCTGCCATGGGCCCCTATATACCGCCTCCTCATGCTGCTGCCAAGTCTAGAGTCTGTCATGGGTCCCTGTACGGCCTCCCATTGCTGCTGTCTCCATCGCCACACTCTGCTGCCATGTGCCACTTTCAGGTCTCTTCACACTGCTGGTGTGTTAAATTTTTTGACATAGGGTGCAGGCAGATTACGGGCCTCACATAGCTGCTGCCAGGCCCCTAATCTGCCATGGGCCCCTATATACCGCCTCCTCATGCTGCTGCCAAGTCCAGAGTCTGTCATGGGTCCCTGTATGGCCTCCCATTGCTGCTGTCTCCATCGCCACACTCTGCTGCCATGTGCCACTTTCAGGTCTCTTCACACTGCTGGTGTGTTAAATTTTTTGACATAGGGTGCAGGCAGATTACGGGCCTCACATAGCTGCTGCCAGGCCCCTAATCTGCCATGGGCCCCTATATACCGCCTCCTCATGCTGCTGCCAAGTCTAGAGTCTCTCATGGGTCCCTGTACGGCCTCCCATTGCTGCTGTCTCCATCGCCACACTCTGCTGCCATGTGCCACTTTCAGGTCTCTTCACACTGCTGGTGTGTTAAATTTTTTGACATAGGGTGCAGGCAGATTACGGGCCTCACATAGCTGCTGCCAGGCCCCTAATCTGCCATGGGCCCCTATATACCGCCTCCTCATGCTGCTGCCAAGTCTAGAGTCTCTCATGGGTCCCTGTACGGCCTCCCATTGCTGCTGTCTCCATCGCCACACTCTGCTGCCATGTGCCACTTTCAGGTCTCTTCACACTGCTGGTGTGTTAAATTTTTTGACATAGGGTGCAGGCAGATTACGGGCCTCACATAGCTGCTGCCAGGCCCCTAATCTGCCATGGGCCCCTATATACCGCCTCCTCATGCTGCTGCCAAGTCCAGAGTCTGTCATGGGTCCCTGTAAGGCCTCCCATTGCTGCTGTCCTCCATCGCCACACTCTGCTGCCATGTGCCACTTTCAGGTCTCTTCACACTGCTGGTGTGTTTAATTTTTTGACATAGGGTGCAGGCAGATTACGGGCCTCACATAGCTGCTGCCAGGCCCCTAATCTGCCATGGGCCCCTATATACCGCCTCCTCATGCTGCTGCCAAGTCTAGAGTCTGTCATGGGTCCCTGTACGGCCTCCCATTGCTGCTGTCTCCATCGCCACACTCTGCTGCCATGTGCCACTTTCAGGTCTCTTCACACTGCTGGTGTGTTAAATTTTTTGACATAGGGTGCAGGCAGATTACGGGCCTCACATAGCTGCTGCCAGGCCCCTAATCTGCCATGGGCCCCTATATACCGCCTCCTCATGCTGCTGCCAAGTCTAGAGTCTCTCATGGGTCCCTGTACGGCCTCCCATTGCTGCTGTCTCCATCGCCACACTCTGCTGCCATGTGCCACTTTCAGGTCTCTTCACACTGCTGGTGTGTTAAATTTTTTGACATAGGGTGCAGGCAGATTACGGGCCTCACATAGCTGCTGCCAGGCCCCTAATCTGCCATGGGCCCCTATATACCGCCTCCTCATGCTGCTGCCAAGTCCAGAGTCTGTCATGGGTCCCTGTAAGGCCTCCCATTGCTGCTGTCTCCATCGCCACACTCTGCTGCCATGTGCCACTTTCAGGTCTCTTCACACTGCTGGTGTGTTTAATTTTTTGACATAGGGTGCAGGCAGATTACGGGCCTCACATAGCTGCTGCCAGGCCCCTAATCTGCCATGGGCCCCTATATACCGCCTCCTCATGCTGCTGCCAAGTCTAGAGTCTGTCATGGGTCCCTGTACGGCCTCCCATTGCTGCTGTCTCCATCGCCACACTCTGCTGCCATGTGCCACTTTCAGGTCTCTTCACACTGCTGGTGTGTTAAATTTTTTGACATAGGGTGCAGGCAGATTACGGGCCTCACATAGCTGCTGCCAGGCCCCTAATCTGCCATGGGCCCCTATATACCGCCTCCTCATGCTGCTGCCAAGTCCAGAGTCTGTCATGGGTCCCTGTATGGCCTCCCATTGCTGCTGTCTCCATCGCCACACTCTGCTGCCATGTGCCACTTTCAGGTCTCTTCACACTGCTGGTGTGTTAAATTTTTTGACATAGGGTGCTGGCAGATTACGGGCCTCACATAGCTGCTGCCAGGCCCCTAATCTGCCATGGGCCCCTATATACCGCCTCCTCATGCTGCTGCCAAGTCTAGAGTCTCTCATGGGTCCCTGTACGGCCTCCCATTGCTGCTGTCTCCATCGCCACACTCTGCTGCCATGTGCCACTTTCAGGTCTCTTCACACTGCTGGTGTGTTAAATTTTTTGACATAGGGTGCAGGCAGATTACGGGCCTCACATAGCTGCTGCCAGACATGTAATCTGCCATGGGCCCCCGTACCGACTCCTCATGCTGTGACGTTGCAACAAGGTGGAATTCAACCCTACATATGTTAGACCGCCTTTACGAACAGCTAAAGGCCATCACAGATTTCCTGATGTTAAAAGCGGATAAAGGTACTCCCTGTGTAACTTAGATGTCAGCCATTGGCAGCTCATGTGTGACACCTGCGCTTGCTCAGGCCCTTTGAGGAGGCCACGCTATTCGTGAGTCGGCAGGACTATGGGATGAATGAGGTCAAATCGGCCATGGGCCCCCGTACCGCCTGTTCACGCTGATGCTGGTCCCACAGTGTGACCTGGGTCCCTGTACGGCCTCCCATTGCTTCCACTCTGCCATGTGCCACTTTGAAATCTCCTCACACTCCTGCGGTTGTCCATTTTGTCATAGGTTGCTGGCAGATTACAGGCCTTCCATAGGTGCCACCAAGCCCCATATCGGCCATGGGCCCCCGTACCGCCTGGTCACGCTGCTGCTGGGCCCACAGTGTGACCTGGGTCCCTGTACCGCCTCCCATTGCTCCCACTCTGCCATGTGCCACTTTCAGGTCTCCTCACGCTCCTGCTGGTTTCCATTTTGTCATAGGTTGCTGTATGGCCTCCCATTGCTGCTGCCTCCACCGCCACACTGTGGCTCCAAACACTGGTTTTGGCCCCGTGACTGGCCAAAGGAGTGAAGTGTGCAGTGATTCTAAGATCGACGGCACTCATCTGCATGTCATACTGACAGACAGTATTATTTCTCTTCCCCAGCAGACTCCAAGGGCATTTAAATTAAAGGTACAGTGTTCTGCACTAATATTAAGTCTCTCTGAAGCCTAGAAACACCCTTTTTTAAGTTAAATTCACAGCGAATTTATTCGACTCGAATCGAATATTGTCCACGAATTCGCCGAATCAGTCGAATCGAATTTTTCATTTCTTCGCTCATCTCTAATTATAACTTTAAAATTTTTTTACATTTTTATTTTATTTTTTTATATTATTATTTATGTTTTTTTTTTTTTTTTTTTACATACTGTTACATACACCCTAGCAGTACAGTGTCACCATGGACTCTATTGCCAAAAGTATTGTCCCCGCCCTCCCAATCATGTGATTCAGGTGTTCCAATCCCCTCCCAATCATGTGATTCAGGTGTTCCAATTCCCTCCCAATCATGTGATTCAGGTGTTCCAATTCCCTCCCAATCATGTGATTCAGGTGTTCCAATTCCCTCCCAATCATGTGATTCAGGTGTTCCAATTCCCTCCCAATCATGTGATTCAGGTGTTCCAATTCCCTCCATATCATGTGATTCAGGTGTTCCAATCCCCTCCCCATCATATGATTCGGGTGTTCCAATCCCCTCCCTATCATATGATTCAGGTGCTCCAATCCCCTCCCAATCATGTGATTCAGGTGTTCCAATCCCCTCCATATCATGTGATTCAGGTGTTTCAATCCCCTCCATATCATGTGATTCAGGTGCTCCAATCCCCACCATATCATGTGATTCAGGTGTTCCAATCCCCTCCCAATCATGTGATTCAGGTGCTCCAATCCCCTCCATATCATGTGATTCAGCTGTTTCAATCCCCTCCATATCATGTGATTCAGGTGCTCCAATCCCCTCCATATCATGTGATTCAGGTGTTCCAATCCCCACCATATCATGTGATTCAGGTGTTCCAATCCCCTCCATATCATGTGATTCAGGTGCTCCAATCCCCTCCATATCATGTGATTCAGGTGTTCCAATCCCCTCCATGGACACAGGTGTATACAATCAAGCCCCTAGGCATGCAGACGGCTTCTACAAACATTGGTGAAAGAATGGGTCGCTCTCAGGAGCTCAGTGACTCCAAGCGTGGTCCCGTGATAGGTGGCCACCTGGGCAATAAGTCCATCCGTGACATTTCCTGGCTACTAAATATTCCACGCTCAACTGTTAGTGGGATTATAACAAAGTGGAAACCACTGGGAACAACAGCCACTCAGCCACCAAGTGGTAGGCCACGTCACATGACAGGGCGGGGTCAGCGCATGCTGAAGCGCACAGTGCGCAGAAGTCGCCAACTGTCTGCAGAGTCAATAGCTAAAGACCTCAAAACTTGGTGTGGCCTTCAGATGAGCCCAACAACAGTGCGTAGAGAGCTCCATGGAATGGGTTTCCATGGCCGAGCAGCTGCATCCAAGCTTTCCATCACCAAGTGCAATGCAAAGCGTCGGATGCCGTGGTGTAAAGCACGTTGCCACTGGACTCTAGAGCAGGGGAGACATGTTCTCTGGAGTGACCAATCATGCTTCTCTGTCTGGCAATCCAATGGACAAGTCTGGGTTTGGTGGTTACCAGGAGAACGGTACTTGACTGACTGCATTGTGCCAAGTGTAAAGTTTGGTGGAGGGGGGATTATGGTGTTGGGTTGTTTTTCAGGGGTTGGGCTTGGCCCCCTAGTTCCAGTGAAGGGAACTCTTAAGGTGTCATTTTGGACAATTTCATGCTCCCAACTTTGTGGGAAGAGTTTGGGGATGTTGCCACAAGTTAGCCTGCAGTTTCTTGTTTGAGTTCTTACCTCCTTGCTGCAGTGCTGTTCCTGATCCCTGTCACATGTGTTGTCTGTGCTCACCTATGGGCGTCGTCTGCTGTTCTCTGGGTTTCATTTCCTTCCCTTCCATCACTTCCTGGCCCGCCTCCTTGTTTGGCTGCCTATATAATACATGCTTGGTCTGGGCCACTTTGCCTGAGCAACTTCCTAGTTGTCGGAGCTCCTGTGTGTTGCTATTGCCTGTATCCTGCATTGACTACTCGTGTACTGACCCCGGCTTCATTCTCTGACCTTGCTTGTTTTCCACCCATCCTGACCTCGGCTATTCTATCGGATTCTGTTTGTCTCCGCCCATTGTACTCTGCTTCCGCGAGCGGTCTCCTCATCCTCAGCTGGGCGTATCTGGGGGCCGCGATCTGGTCCCAGCTTGCTGCAAGTCCATCCCCACCATCAGGGGCTCTGGTGAAGAAGCAAGCTGGGGCGTAGACTCCATTCCCTGGGGAACCCCAAGTTGACTTCTACAAGGGCTCAGTACCACAGGTGCTGACAGATGGCCCCTTCCTCTTCCAACATCCTGCAAACAGTAACAGTGCCGTGTGTTACACACACAACCAAAAAAGTCCAAGAAATAGGTTAGAATAAAACAAATACATTTTATTTTTTTATTTATTACAGGTTCTTGTATAGTGCCGCCAATTTATGCAGCGCTTTACATATACACTACATTGCCAAAAGTATTGTCCCCGCCCTCCCAATCATGTGATTCAGGTCTTCCAATCCCCTCCCTATCATGTGATGTCAGTCTTCCAATCTCCTCCATATCATGTGATTCAGGTGTTCCAATCCCCTCCATATCATGTGATTCAGGTGCTCCAATCCCCTCCATGGACACAGGTGTATACAATCAAGCCCCTAGGCATGCAGACGGCTTCTACAAACATTGGTGAAAGAATGGGTCGCTCTCAGGAGCTCAGTGACTCCAAGCGTGGTCCCGTGATAGGTGGCCACCTGGGCAATAAGTCCATCCGTGACATTTCCTGGCTACTAAATATTCCACCAACTGTTAGTGGGATTATAACAAAGTGGAAGCCACTGGGAACAACAGCCACTCAGCCACCAAGTGGTAGGCCACGTCACATGACAGGGCGGGGTCAGCGCATGCTGAAGCGCACAGTGAGCAGAAGTCGCCAACTGTCTGCAGAGTCAATAGCTAAAGATCTCCAAACTTGGTGTGGCCTTCAGATGAGCCCAACAACAGTGCGTAGAGAGCTTCATGGAATGGGTTTCCATGGCCGAGCAGCTGCATCCAAGCCTTCCATCACCAAGTGCAATGCAAAGCGTCAGATGCTGTGGTGTAAAGCACGCCACCACTGGACTCTAGAGCAGTGGAGACGTGTTCTCTGGAGTGACCAATCACGCTTCTCTGTCTGGCAATCCGATGGACGTGTCTGGGTTTGGCGGTTGCCAGGAGAATGGTTCTTGCCTGACTGCACTGTGCCAAGTGTAAAGTTTGCTGGAGGGGGGATTTTGGTGTGGAGTTTATTTTTCAGGGGTTGGGCTTGGCCCCCTAGTTCCAGTGAAGGGAACTCTTAAGGCGACATTTTGGACAATTTTCATGCTCCCAACTTTGTGGGAAGAGTTTGGGGGTGACCCCTGCCTGTTCCAACATGACTGCACACCAGTGCAGAAAGCAAGGTCCATAAAGACATGGAGGAGCCAGTTTGGGGTGGAGGAACATGACTGTCCTGCACAGATATCCATTAACATTTACCCCCAAATGAAAAGTCCTGAATATAACACAGTATAATCCTCCTGGATACAATAAGTAGTTGTGATGATACGGACGGTTTTACTAACACATGTCAAAGTTGTTAAATTGTGCTTAGGCATTAACATTTGTTTTTCCCCTTAGGCACGAAGGTAGCGCAGTGCTGAATAGCAAACAATGGCATGATCACAAAGGGGGTAAAATCTTCCGGAAGTCGAGCGGTTAAATACTTCAGGTCCTGATATCATGATACAAACCTCACACAGTTGGACAGAAGGCCCTTTGACATGAAAGCTCCCCTCTTCTATTCAGATCATGTAAAGCTCCGTAGTTCTCCTTTGTCTCCTCCTCACAGTTGGCCTTCGCAGAGTTGGACCCGCGTACATTCCCGCCTAGATTTTTTCCTCTGCTCCGCGGTGTTTACATATTTTTCCCTTGCAGACCTTCATAATCCTTTTTACTTGCCCATCACGGCAGAAACCTTCGGGATAATACGCGAAAACACAAAACGCGAAACAATAGGAAGGAAGCCACACGGCCGCCCTTTCCTGGAAGACCTTCAAAGAGACCTTCAAAATGGTTTGCCCCTCGCCCATCGCCGCAGAACCCTTTATACGTGAAAAATGTCACGAATGCCAAACAACCTTTGTTCTCTTTGTATTTATTTTGCATTGCTCTAAAGATTTCCGGAAGGGGTCCCCTTTGTGAGGCATCATCTGGGGCCATCTTGCCCGTTCCCGTGGCCGGTGGCGGCGAAGCGCGCGTCGCACAATACAAACACTCGTCGTAATGAGGCCTCGTCTTTTCATTCGCATCAAAGCGGAAGCCCCTTTTACACCAGGCTAGTCGGAACGCGTCCCGCAGATGAGTATTTCTGGCGTTCGCCATCCTCGCGGCTTTGTTGTCGGCGTGTCACTCACTTCTTTTTTTATTTTTTTTTTTTCATCTTCGCCTTCTATAAAATCCAGGAATCAACTAACCTTGTATTTACCAACAGGAAAATGTGACCTTTCTGTTGATGGAAAAACACATCCTGCGATATGTGTTGGATTTATTAATATATTATGTACCAGAGAATCTGACATTTCTCACAACACGGACCGTGCACGCGTGATGAAGGACTCGGTGACATATAATAATAATAAAAGAAGGGGTTCTTCACAACGCATAAAGAGAACCTGTCACTTATGCAATGAAAAGACGCCAAAACGAAGACAGGAACTGGCGGCAGAAAATGAAACATTTGTCACTGATAGAGGACTTAACTGTAACTGCCGTTTTTAGGCCCCTTTCACCCGGCGGGCGTTCCGTAGGTCCGTGTTCCATCTGTCCGTTTATGGATGAAAAATGGATCTCCATGTATTTCTGTGGATTAGCAGATGTAAACGGATGAGCTTCTGTCTACATCCTTTAACCACTTCAATACCGGTCACTTTTACCCCCTTCCTGCCCTCCAGCACTGTCACCCCCTTCCTGCCCACCGGGCACTGCCACCCCCTTCCTGCCTCCCAGGCACTGTCCCCCCCTTCCTGCCTACTGGGCACTGTCACCCCCTTCCTGCCTACCGGGAACTTCTACCCCCTTCCTGCCTACTGGGCACTTCTACCCCCTTCCTGCCTACCGGACACTTCTGCCCCCCTTCCTGCCTACCGGGCACTTCTACCCCCTTCCTGCCTACCGGGCACTTCTACCCCCTTCCTGCCTACTGGGCACTTCTACCCCCTTCCTGCCTACAGGGGAATTACACCCCCTTCCTGCCTACCAGGCATTGTCACCCCCTTCCTGCCTACTGCTCACTGTCACCCTCTTCCTACCTACTGGGCACTGTCACCCCCTTCCTGCCTACTGGGCACTGTCACCCCCTTCCTGCCCTCTGGGCACTTCTACCCCCTTCCTGCCCACTAGGCACTGTCATCCCCTTCCTGCCTACCGGGCACTGTCACCCCCCTTCCTGCCCACCGGGCACTGTCACCCCCTTTCTGCCTACCGGTCAATGTCCCCCCCCTCCTACCCACCCGGCACTGTCACCCCCTTCGTGCCTACCGGGCACTGTCACCCCCTTCCTGCCTACTGGGCACTGTCACCCCCTCTGCCTACCAGGCACTGTCACCCCCTTCCTGCCTACCAGGCACTGTCCCCCCTTCCTGCCTACCGGGCACTTCTACCCCCTTCCTGCCTAGTTGGCACTTCTACCCCCTTCCTGCCTTCCAGGCACTTCTACCCCCTTCCTGCCTAGTTGGCACTTCTACTCCTTCCTGCCTTCCGGGCACTTCTACCCCTTCCTGCCTACCGGGCACTTCTACCCCCTTCCTGCCTACCGGGCACTTCCACCCCCTTCCTGCCTACCGGACACTTCTACCCCCTTACTGCCTACCGGACACTTCTACCCCCTTCCTGCCTACCGGACACTTCTACCCCCTTACTGCCTACCGGACACTTCTACCCCCTTCCTGCCTACCGGGCACTTCTACCCCCTTCCTGCCTACCGGACACTTCTACCCCCTTCCTGCCTACCGGACACTTCTACCCCCTTCCTGCCTACCGGGCACTTCTACCCCCTTCCTGTCTACCGGACACTTCTGCCCCCTTCCTGCCTACCGGGCACTTCTACCCCCTTCCTGCCTACAGGACACTTCTACCCCCTTCCTGCCTACCGGACACATCTACCCCCTTCCTGCCTACAGGGCACTTCTACCCCCTTCCCGCCTACAGGACACTCCTACCCCCTTCCTGCCTACCGGACACTTCTACCCCCTTCCTGCCTACAGGACACTTCTACCCCCTTCCTGCCTACAGGGCACTTCTACCCCATCCTGCCTACCGGGGACTTCTACCCCCTTCCTGCCTACCGGACACTTCTACCCCCTTCCTGCCTACCGGACACTTCTACCCCCTTCCTGCCTACCAGGCACTGTCACCCCCTTCCTGCCCAGGCCAATTTTCATCTTTCAGCGCTGTCGGACTTTGAATGACAATTGCGCGGTCATGCAACGCTGTACCCATATAGAATTTTTATAATTTTTTTTACAAAAATAGAGCTTTCTTTTGGTGGTATTTGATCACCACTGAGTTTTAAAATTTTTGCTAAATAAAACAAAAAACACCTGAAACCTTTGAAAATAAATGCACTTTTCTTCGTTTCTGTTATAAAATTTTGCAAATAAATAAAATTTCTTCATAAATTTAGGTCAAAATGTATTCTGCTGCATTTTCTTTGGTGAAAATAATAATAATAATTGAATTTTTTTTTTTTTCAAATGTTTCCATTTTTTTAAAATTTTGTATTAAGTTTTTTCTTTTTTTTACTACCTGTATTTTATTTTCAGCACATTGTGACCAAAGCAATACAATAGTAACATGGAACTACTCTGGGCGAGTGATCAGGATTTGTTTTTTTTATGATTGCTAATACTGATGTATTTAATTGATATTTGCAGTCGTTGTTACTGAATGAATCAGATTTGTTCAGTCTTTTGTTGTGATTAGCTGTGATTGGGCAAAGCTGATCACATGATACAGATGGGCTGTGATTGGCCCTGTCTGTATCATGTGACTGCCTTGACCAGTCACAGCTAACAACATAATTGTATACAATGGATGGCATGACAGGAAGCGATCCATTGTATACAATGGACATGTGATCTGCTGTGATTGGTCACTGCGGTCACATGACACTGGAAACGGGCCGGTGTAGTGATCTGTCATTGGCTGTGTCCCGTGGACAAATTGTCCCACGGCTGCATGAGCAGCTCATTTTGACAGGACATCATATGACACCCAGTCACAACGGCGAGTGTTCCGCCCGGCCATCAACCTGCTATAGGCGGGGCAGGAAGGTGTTAACCGCTTTACCGCCACCCTATAGCAGAAATACTGCTACAGCATGGCAGTTGTACGCAAAATCACATATATACACGCGCTATACCTGTGCCGCCATTCACGCCCATGGCTGTCAATCACCATGTCTCGGCCAGTGATTACTCGCCGGCGCCCCATGATTACCGAGGATCTCCAGCCGAGGGGGGAGAACTGTTAGTAAAAAAAACACTTCTCTCCCCTGTCAGCTTCTGTGCACTGCTCTGTATGAATCTGCATAGCAGCATGCTCACAATGAAACACACACAGCACACAGTTAACCCTTTGATCTCCCCAGATGTTAACCCCTTCCTGCCCAGTGCCATTAGTCAGGGCTTTTTATTAGCACTGATCACTGTATTGGTGTCACTGGGAATGTCAGTGACACCAAGTCAGTTCCCCCCCCCCCAGTGTCAGAATGCCCACCGCAGTCCCGCTATAAGTCACCGATCGCCGCCATTACTAGTAACAATTAAAGAAAAAAATCCCATTATCTATCCCGCCATTTGTAAACGCTATAACTTTCACATAAACCAATTAATTTACACGGATCAGGATGATTTTTACAGCAAAGACACGGAGCGGGAGACATTTTGGCTGAAATTTATGACGAAATTTGTTTTTTAAAATTCTTAATAGCAAAAAGTCAAAAATATTTTCAACAAAATTATGACAAAAAATGACGACTTCAAAAAACTTGCCATGCCTCTTGGTAAATACTACTTTCCGAAAAGCAATCATTTGGGGGATATTTGTACTATCCTGATATTTGGGTGGGATTTGTACCGTCCTGACATTTGGGGGGGATTTGTACTGTCCTGACATTTGGGGGGGATTTGTACCGTCCTGACATTTGGGGGGGATTTGTACCGTCCTGACATTTGGGGGGGATTTGTACCGTCCTGACATTTGGGGGGGATTTGTACCGTCATGACATTTGGGGGGATTTGTACAGTCCTGATATTTGGGGGGATTTGTACTGTCCTGGCATTTGGTGGGGATTTGTACTGTCATGACATTTGGGGGATTTGTACTGTCCTGACATTTGGGGGTATTTGTACCGTCCTGACATTTTGGGGGATTTCTCCTGTCCTGACATTTGGGGGGATTTGTACTGTCCTGACATTTGGGGGGATTTGTACTGTCCTGACATTTGGGGGGATTTGTACTGTCCTGACATTTGGTGGGGGGGGGGATTTGTACTGTCCTGACATATGGTGGGGGGATTTGTACTGTCCTGACATATGGTGGGGGGATTTTTACTGTCCTGACATTTGGGGGGGGATTTGTACCGTCCTGACATTTGGGGGTATTTGTACTGTACTGACATTTGGGGGGATTTGACTGTCCTGACATTTGGGGGGTATTGGTACTTTCCTGACATTTGGGGGGGATTTGACTTTCCTGACATTTGGGGGTATTTGTACTGTCCTGACATTTGGGGGATTTGTACTGCGGTTTTTGGGCCTCAAGACATGAAATAGACAGTCAGCACTTCAGGATTGATAGATCTAAAAATCAATCTCATAGTTCGTGGACTCTATAACTTTCCTACCAATAGAATAGAAGCACCCTTTGGTACTGTCCTGACATTTGGGGGATTTGTACTGTCCTGATATTTGGGGGGATTTGTACTGTCCTGACATTTGGGGGGATTTGTACTGTCCTGATATTTGGGGGGATTTGTACCGTCCTGTCAAATGGGGGGGGGGGGAGTTGTACTCTCCTGACATTTGGAGGGGGGGGGGTTGTACCGTCCTGACATTTGGGGGCGATTTGTACCGTCCTGACATTTGGGGGGATTTGTACTGTCCTGACATTTGGGGGGATTTGTACTGTCCTGACATCTGGGGGGATTTGTACTGTCCTGACATTTGGAGGGATTTGTACTCTCCTGACATTTGGGGGGATTTGTACTGTCCTGACATTTGGGGGATTTGTACTGTCCTGACATTTGGGGGGATTTGTTCTGTCCTGACATTTGGGGCAGGGGTTTTGTTGGTCACTTTCAGGCTCTCTTTGCGGGGTTGGGTGTGGGGGGGGGGGTCTGGTATTGGTCAGTGTCAGGCTCTCTCTGTGCCGGGGACTGGGGTCTCCGATTTTGATGTTGCCTAGGGCAGCACGAAACCTAAATACACCACTGCCTGGATGTGATACATTAAAATCCCCAAATCGATCGTCATTCACAATGCCTGCCTCCCACCAACTCGCCGAACAAAACCCCTGACAACCCAGCATACACGACCAAGCCCAACAGTAACACCAGCTAGATGACACCTTCTCCAGCTGTCATAAGCTATATAAGGGAAGGGGGTGTGGACAGAGGGGACATCATTGACAAAATATGGCCATTTCGGTCATTGTCATCCCAACGGAACAGCAATAGAGGAGAAATTTTCCAATAGGGACACGGGAACCCAACACGAGGACCTTTCCTCTCACTTCCTACGGTGTCCCAGGAATCTCGCAGGAGCATGGAACACACATAACAAAAACAAAAAACTGCCACGGGTTTTAAACTTTCCATCCTCTAAAATGAAATAAAAATGTTTTTTTTAATATACTTCCAGAGAAGTTAAAATATTGTTTTGCTCTTCCTTAAAAAACAAATCAATGCCTTCTTCTACTTCTCCCTCATCACTTGAATGTCTCCTTTATTGCAGTTGAAGGCCTATAAGGCAGCTCCTCACAGCGGGACACCCAGCTGTATGCCATTCCCACAGTTATTATTTGGTCGCTTGTTACCGTCTTAGATTATAACTTAAACGCTTTGTGTATAAAAATAGAAACGTGGCATAAAATGGGAACAATCTGTGACATTTCCAACTTAAGTAAAATTTGGATGGCCTGCTGGGATCTCCATGGTGAGCAGACTGAGGAGGTTTGTCCATTGATCCCCATGATATATAAAAGCCCCATACAACAAATTCACTGTCTGTTCAGGAGCCAACTACCCAAGAATCAGAGATTATACTACTTGTTGGTAACTTTTATATATGAAATGCCAACCTGTACTGTTGATGATGCACCCAAAAAAGCCAAGTACTGTATGTCACCAAATCTCCAGAAGCAACACAGAACATATAGGAGGCTGAAGGCTCAGGTGTGCCTAGGCAATGAAGATGCACAGCACTCAGGAAATTAGATCCTTTAGTCTCCTGTTTAGGCACAATTATCCTTTCTCAATGTTCCAATGAAATATCAAATCTGGTTTGGGGCCCAAGATGGCCACCAAGGGTCACATGGCTGTAGCGTAGCCAACCAGAATGCTGCTCCATTGACTGGTTTTGGGCCACCAGAGATCTCAGCTAAAATGCTTTTATTTCATTTGGATAGAGAAGGGAGGTGAATACAAGCCATAGGCATCCCTTCCAGGTCCTATAGAGACTCACTGCATGGCAGCATGCACACTGGTTATCAATGAACCCCTTAATGCCTCCTGTCCCTTTAAGAGGTTTCTGATGCCGGGAGGCAGGGTGGGGTTTTGGATCATATGACCACCTTGATTGGCTGTCACAGCGGTCACTTGATCGGAAAGCTTTCTGTTAGGTGCCGGCAAGGGAATAACTCACAGTTCAGTGCAGTTCACAAAGTGGCTAAGGGAGATGCTGACAGCGTCTGTTTCAGACATAGGAGCGGTCCTTTTTCAAGCGGGGAGATTTCCTTATAGGATAGCAAATCTCTAACCAGTCCCTTCTCATTTGGAACCTCTCCCTACACTAAGTACTTTCCCTAGCAAGCGGGGTCTCTCTCCCTATCCTAGCCACTTGCAGGAAAGCGTGCCAAAATCCAGAGATGGGAACTTATATAGACCCTGCTAACCCAAGATGGCCACCAAGGGTCACATGGCTGCAGCGTATTCAACCAGAATGCTGCTCCATTGACTGGTTTCGGACCACCAGAAATCTCAGCTAAAATGCTTTTATTTCATTTGGATAGAGAAGGGAGGTGAATACAAGCCATAGGCATCCCTGCCAGGTCCTATAGAGACTCACTGCATGGCAGAATGCACATCAGATATCAATTAACCCCTTAATGCCTCCCATCCCTTTAAGAGGTTTCTGATGCCGGGAGGCAGGGCAGGGTTTTGGATCATATGGCCACCTTGATTGGCTGTCTCAGCGGTCACTTGATTGGAAAGCTTTCTGTTAGGTGCCGCTAAGGGAATAACTCACAGTTCAGTGCAGTTCGCAAACTGGCTAAGGGAGATGCCGACAGCGTCTGTCTCAGACATAGGAGCGGTCCTGTTTCAAGCGGGGAGATTTCCTTAGAGGATAGCGAATCCCTAACCTGTCCCTTCTCATTTGGAACCTCTCCCTACCCTAAGTACTTTCCCTAGCAAGCGGGGTCTCTCTCCCTATCCTAGCCATTTGCAGGAAAGCGTGCCAAAATCCAGAGACAGGAACTTATATAGACCCTGCTAACCCAAGATGGCCACCAAGGGTCACATGGCTGCAGCGTAGCCAACCAGAATGCTGCTCCATTGACTGGTTTCGGGCCACCAGAGATCTCAGCTAAAATGCTTTTATTTCATTTGGATAGAGAAGGGAGGTGAATACAAGCCATAGGCATCCCTGCCAGGTCCTATAGAGACTCACTGCATGGCAGCATGCACATTGGATATCAATTAACCCCTTAATGCCTCCCATCCCTTTAAGAGGTTGCTGATGCCGGGAGGCAGGGCAGGGTTTTGGATCATATGACCACCTTGATTGGCTGTCACAGCTGTCAATGATCGGAAAGCTTTCTGTTACGTGTCGCTAAGGGAATAACTCACAGTTCAGTGCAGTTCACAAAGTGGCTGAGGAAGATGCCGACAGGGTCTGTCTCAGAGATAGAAACGGTCCGGTTTCAAGAGGGGAGATTTCTTTACAGGATAGCGAATCCTTAACCTGCACCTTCTCATTTGGAACCTCTCCCTACCCTAAGTACTTTCCTTAGCAAGCGGGGTCTCTCTCCCTATCCTAGCCACTTACAAGCGTGCCAAAATCCAGAGACAGGGACTTATATAGACCCTGATAACCCAAGATGGCCACCAAGGGTCACATGGCTGCAGCGTAGCCAACCGGAACGCTGCTCCATTGACCCAGGAAGTCATACTGAAACTGTATTTCCCTCTCCAGGATGGTTCCTCCTCACTCAGGTGTGAACGCCACGCACAGTGGAGGAAACAGACTGCGCCTGCCTACATACTATGTGGTCGCCAGGAGAGAAAATGAAGAGAATTGCACCAATGTGCCGCACACAATAGACGTGAATGGGCACTATAGAGAATAATGACATTTCCATTGTGGTGCAGTGCAGTGAAAACGCAGGAGAAAATTCACTAGTGTGAACAGGAGCTAAGCTTCACTGCACCCCCCCCCCTTTTTCTTTTTTGCTCATCCTAGCTCAGGTATGTACAGCGCCGAGTGACGTCATCGGTGTGTGTCAGATAAACGGTTAAAAAAAAAATAAAATGCTAAATAAATAATATATCTCCTATGTCTGCCCCTACAACCCATCTCCATGACATGAGGTGAGTGCGCTGTGATCTCCACCCTCTCGCGGCTCATACCGTCGTGCCGGACGCAGTTCCTAATGAGATACGCCGATCGTATTTCTCCACAAGTCTAAAATCCGCAGACAGCCGCCGCGCGCTCACCAGACTGACTTTGAGGGAGACCGCAACAGGCCAAGAGGGAGACGCAATTAATTGTGAAACCCACACCGAGCTCCAACCTTCGTCTGATCCATTATTCATGGGGGCGGCCGGCGGTTAAGCTCTTGCCAAAAATGAGAAAATACCGCCATCCGAAGAGTCCGAAGAGTCCGAAGAGTCAAACGCTTTTTTCTTTTTTCTTTGCTGCCTGGAAGTCAAAAAAACAACATTATTCTGCCTTGTGAGGGGAAGGAGATCACAAATCTCAGAAGGATGCGAACATCAGAAATCAGACCAGCAGGTCTCTTCGGTGGCTGGCCTGGGCTGTTTCCAGTATTAACAAGTTGTCACCCGCCTAACGCATATGCGCAGCGGCAAAGGGGCGGGCTTTAACACCCACACGCCGCACATAGGCACCGCTGGGCTGGGCACAGGTTTCTGTGTTGAGAGCGCGCTCACTGTGTATTCCCAGTACTGAGCTGTCAAAGACAGATCTCAGTTCCCACTAACGATCAATAGCCTGTGACCAATGTGACCAGGGCTGCTGTTAGAAACCACGGGGCCCCATACAGCTAACTTGACAGGGCCCCCACCCGAAAAAAAAAAAAAGTTTACTATGCTTCAGCTATATGTGACCGGAACCAATCACTCATTGTGTTCATTCAGGAATGAAAGGGGCTAGTAAATGTGACCCTTCCCCCACTCTCCATCCTGAAGGATCCTATTGTGTGCTTTCAGCTGCCGGTGGCAAGAAGAGAAGGGAAGCCGGATGCACTGCTGGAGTGGAGGCACACAGGGGGGTTCTGGGTATCAGGGGGGAAATTACTGGAACAGATCCCCTGTATGGCTCTCTCTGCAGCAGCTGACAGCCAGGGGGAGGGAGAGCTGAGGAAGTCAACTTTCAGCTGCTGCAGAGAGAGCCATACAGGGGATCAGATACAATAATTGCCCCCCCCACCCCACGCTGATCACCTCCGTCCCCACATTCGAGTCACTCAGCTGCCTGGGCCCCTCACCTGGCTTGGGCCCCATACAGGAGGACCAGTGGTACCCCCTTATCCACAGTCCTGACTGTGACAACCAGTCGCTGTGGGTGATAAAAAGATGGCTGCCGCTCAAACCAGCCCCTGGAGTCTGCTGTTAGTTGAGATGGTCTCTGCTGCCACTCCAGCCACACTCTTCAGACGCGTTTCGCCACGTTCATCTGTGATCTAGTCCCCCCCCCGGGTGAGCGGGTCGAAACGCAATTAGAGGGAGTGGCAGGAGCAGCAGCTGAGGTCATCTCACATGCACAGGACTCCAGGGACCAGTTTGAGCGTCGTCCATTCTTTTATCATACACAGCGACTGGAACGACTTGTGGATGCTGCTCCCACTTCCTCTGTCGGCGGGGTGACTTTCCTCTGTCCTGGTTTGGAGTGGCACCATAAGCCTCCTCACACTGTGACAACCAATCACAGTAGTCACACGATCGCCAATCCTTCCCACCCTCCATTACCACCACATTACCTCCACCCCCCCTCCATTACTGTGAAAACCAATCACAGTGTTTACATGATCGGCAATCCTTCGCACCCTCCAGGCCTTCAGAACCTTTTAAGACTTCTAAGCTGCCAGGAGTGTGTGTCAGTTTGACAAATCAACTGTCAGATGGAAGTAACCCAGTGGTTGTGCAGCCACCAGATCACCTCCACACCCCCCCGTTACTGTGACAACCAATCACAGTGGTCACATGATCGCCAATCTTTCCCACCCTCCAGGCATTCAGAACCTTTTAAGACTTTTAAGCTGCTAGGAGTGTGTGTCAATTTGACAAATCAACTGTCAGATGGAAGTAACCCAGTGGTTGTGCAGCCACCAGATCACCTCCGCACCCCCCTGTTACTGTGACAACCAATCACAGTGGTCACACGATCGGCACTCCTTCCCACCCTCCAGGCCTTCAGAACCTTTTAAGACTTTTAAGCTGCCAGGAGTGTGTGTCAGTTTGACAAATCAACTGTCAGATGGAGGTAACCCAGTGGTTGTGCAGCCACCAGATCACCTCCACACACCCCCGTTACTGTGACAACCAATCACAGTGGTCACATGATCGGCAATCCTTCCCACCCACCAGGCCTTCAGAACCTTTTAAGACTTTTAAGCTGCCAGGACTGTGTGTCAGTTTGACAAATCAACTGTCAGATGGAGGTAACCCAGTGGTTGTGCAGCCACCAGATCACCTCCACCCCCCCCGGTTCTGCTGATGCAGTTACTGCCAACTCTATCCCAAAGGAACTGTAAGGAGAAAAAAAAACATCATAGTGCTCACTGCTAATCTTTTTTAAACCAGTATGCTCTGGGAAAAGCATTGCATACATTCTTTACATTTTGCATGCCTAGACCATTACATATTTATTTACATTAGTGCCGTTTTAGGTGGTATTTGCCGAGTATTTTTGCTTTTTGAGGTAGATACCAAATAAAGGGATAGTGAATTGACATTTTCTGTATTGCATGTGATATTTGATGTTCTTTTTCTATTCTTTAGTGAATTTAAGTAATTGTAGACCCTCCATAGCCACAGTGAAGTGACTGGGATCAGGTGATACACAGAGATGAAACAAATCCTCCTGCATAAGTTGTACCTGTTTATCTGCTATATTCTCTTCTCTACAGCCATTCAAATTCCGTGATTGAGAGTTAAAAAAAAAAGGGGGGGGGGGCTGAAGGTACCCTCTGCAGAGGTCAGTGAGGAGAACTCTGAGAGCTGATTGTAGGGAAGAGACACAGCCAGGGGCGGACTGACCATTTGGAAATTCGGGCACTGCCCGAGGGATGGGGTCAGTAGGGGGCCCCATGAGATGCCCCTGGTACCTTTTTCATAGGCTTTTTTGAGTTTGGTCAAGGACACAGGGGCCCCATGATCCCCTATTGCCCAGGGGCCCCATGAGTTGTCAGTCCGCCCCTGGACACAGCCCCCCTCCGCACCGCTCACAGGAAACAACCCAAGGCTGTCAATCAGCTGGAGGTCCCTCCCCTGTCACCATTTTTCTCTTGGTGTCAGGGAAAACTTGTCAGAAGTGACTCATGCTGATAGCAGAGGAAGGAGGCAGCAGACAGAAATGACACTCCGTGCTCTGGACTGAGACAAGTACACACTATACAGGGATATGCTTTGTTCATGTTTCATGTCTGAGGGTTACAACCACTTTCAGCCCATTGTCTCTTTATATACTTTCTCCAGTCCCTCGCTCCTCTGGCATGAGTAATGTGTTCCTGTTGGACATTTGCTGCTCCCATTGATATGAATTTTGCTGATTATATGATGTATAATGTGTATTCTACAGAAGCAGCGGACATTTCTATGAACACGGATTGAAGGCGATGCATTAGTCCCTGAATGCTGCATTAGAATAAACAAGTTTTAAAGAGCAAAATAATAACAGCAATTGTATTACTGAAAACTGTGCGCAGAGAAGAGCCGCGGCGAATGTGACCCCATATTCAGTACAATGCCACATTTCTCCCCTGTCATCGCCATCCTTTGTTTCCGCAATGTTTGCCATGCTCTCAGGACGTCCATGACTTTTAGATGATGGCGGAGTATAATAGACAATAACCGCGCGCTGCCACAAGGACTATGAATAGCTGATGACGATGGATGCCTCTTGACATCTTCATTGCTCAAGTGGATGCATTGTGAATTCCCTGAATGGGCTGGCCTTTCATAGAAACGCTGCAGTGAATAATCTCCGCTTTTCCGTTAATAAAAAGTGATATAAGTACGATTCCATTGTGGAAGTCGTCTTATTCTGCACAATGGAGGCAAAGCCAATGAAGAGACTGAAAATGAAACCGCATACCTTCCCGGTACAGTGCGGAGAACTCAACGTGACTACCGCATCCTTCCAGTGGAGATTTGTACCAACATGCAGAGTCTACTACAACAACAAACCTATGACAAGTAATGGATGGAGGTGGCCGGAATTGGATGGAGGTGACTGGAATTGGATGGAGGTGACTGGAATTGGATGGAGGTGGCCGGAATTGGATGGAGACAGCTGGTATTGGATGGAGGTGACTGGAATTGGATGGAGGTGTCCAGTATTGGATGGAGGTGTCTGGTATTGGATGGAGGTGATGGGAATTGGATGGAGGTGGCCGGAATTGGATGGAGACAGCTGGTATTGGATGGAGGTGGCTAGAATTGGATGGAGGTGTCTGGTATTGGATGGAGGTGACGGGAATTGGATGGAGGTGTCCAGTATTAGATGGAGGTGGCTACAATTGGATGGAGGTGTCTGGTATTGGATGGAGGTGGCCGGAATTGGATGGAGGTGTCCAGTATTAGATGGAGGTGGCTAGAATTGGATGGAGGTGTCTGGTATTGGATGGAGGTGTCCAGTATTAGATGGAGGTGGCTAGAATTGGATGGAGGTGTCCAGTATTAGATGGAGGTGTCCAGTATTGGATGAAGGTATCCGGTATTGGATGGAGGTGGCCGCAATTGGAAGGAGGTGTCGAGTATTGGATGGAGATGGCTGGAATTTAATGGAGACGGCTGGTGTTGGAAGGATATGGCTGGAATTGGATGGAGGCGTCCGGTACTAGATGGAGGTGACTGGAATTGAATGGAGGTGGCTGGAATTTGATGGAGGTGGTTGGTATTGGATGGAGGTGGCTGGTATTGGATAGAAATGGCTGGTATTGGATGGAGATGGCCAGTATTGAATGGAGGTGGCTGGTATTGGATGGAGGTGGCCAGTATTGAATGGAGGTGGGTGGTATTGGATGGAGGTTTCCAGTATTGGATGGAGGTGGCTGGTATTGGATGGAGGTGGCTGGTATTGGATGGAGGTGTCCGGTATTGGATGGAGGTGGCTGGTATTGGATAGAAATGGCTGGTATTGGATGGAGATGGCCAGTATTGGATGGAGGTGGCTGGTATTGGATGGAGGTGAATGGTATTGGATGGAGAGGGATGGAATTGGATGGAGGTGAATGGTATTGGATGGAGATGGCTGGAATTGGATGGAGGTGTCCGGTATTGGGTGGAGGTGGCAGTATTTAATGGAGATGGCTGATATTGGATGGAGGTGACTGGAATTGGATGGAGGTGCTGTATGATGAAGAATCACTCATTTTCACTTGTGATTTCCCCATGACATTTCTCCACCATGAATGCATCCAGTGCTGGCAAACCTGTTCATTGTATTTGGAGAGGATTTCTTATACTGAGATACAAAATAACAACATTGAGCAAAGTAGCTTAAAGCAAAACCAAACTGTATCTGAGCCCCACCCACTGAAATGCTATTTAATCCATTTTTAATATTAAAAGCATACTCCGCCATTCATGCAAGTCTCTTTCCATCCATGTCTCCATCCATGCATCCATGCACTCCTCCATCCATCCATGTCTCTTTCCATCCATGTCTCCATCCATCCATCCATGCACTCCTCCATCCATCCATGTCTCTTTCCATCCATATCTCCATCCATCCATCCATGCACTCCTCCATCCATGTCTCCATTCATCAATCCACTCTCCCATCCATCCATTTCTCCGTCCATCCATGTCTCCATCCATGCACTCCACCATCCATCCATGTCTCTTTCCATCCATTTCTCCATCCATCCATCCATGCACTTCTCCATCCATCCATGTCTCCATCCATGCACTCCACCATCCATCCATGTCTCCATCCATCCATGTCTCCATCCATGCACTCCACCATCCATCCATGTCTCTTTCCATCCATGTCTCCATCCATCCATCCATGCACTTCTCCATCCATCCATGTCTCCATTCATCAATGCACTCTCCCATCCATCCATGTCTCCATCCATCCATGTCTCCATCCATGCACTCCACCATCCATCCATGTCTCCATCCATCCATCCATTCTTCCATCCATGCACTCCTCCATCCATCCATGTCTCCATCCATCAATCCACTCTCCCATCCATCTATGTCTCCATCCATTCATGTCTCCATCCATATCTCTTTCCATCCATGTCTCCACCCATCCATCAATCCACTCCCTCATCCATCCATGTCTCCACCCATGCACTCCACCATCCATCCATCTCTTTCCATCCATGTCTCCATCCATCCATCCATGCACTCCACCATCCATCCATGTCTCCATCCATCCACGTCTCCATCCATGCACTCCACCATCCATCCATATCTCTTTCCATCCATGTCTGCATCCATATCTCCACCCATCCATCAATCCACTCTCCCATCCATCTATGTCTCCATCCATCCATGTCTCCATCCATTCCTGTCTCCATCCATTCCTGTCTCCATCCATGCACTCCACCATCCATCCATATCTCTTTCCTTCCATGTCTCCATCCATCCATTCACTCTCCCATCCATCCATGTCTCCACCCATCCATCAATCCACTCCCCCATCCATCCATGTCTCCATGCTTTATTTTGCTGAGAAATCACATTCAAACACCCCCCAGCATTTCTAGCAGCCATGTTGAATATGGGCATATGGTTAATGTAGCATTTCCTTCCTGGAATCAGTCTGCCATTACTCAGGCATGCAAGCAGGAGGGTGTGCTCAGCTGAGAAAGCCCCTCCTCCCATGAAGACCCCTGGGATGTATGACATCATTTTGGCCTAGGCCCGAAACCTGGAATTAACTGAAAAAAAAAAGTATAAAACAAGTAACTATATTAAACCTTCCGATCTATATACTAGTGCTAGCAGATTAAGGATTACAAATAGTTCATGCGGACTGAAAGAGCGAAGTTCTGATTTGAAGAATAATTTGGGGTGTGGCATTCTTTAAATTGTTACATTGACCCACATGACCTCTGTCTGTAGTGTGAGAACTGACACTTCTTGTGAAGAAACTACACATCCCACAATCCCCTGGGCCTCTCAGTCTAGTGGTCTGCAGGTGAGAGCTACACAGTAATTAAATCTGACACAGATACAAACAGGCTGGGTGAAGGTCCAACTTTTAAGGTTTTTCCTTATTGTATTTATTACCTCTCAATAGTCAAAATATCCCCTCAGATAAAGGGGGCGGAGCCACCTTTGTTCAGGCGCTACTCTTGGCTAGCATCTACTTCACGCACTGAAAGAGAAAGCATGAGAGATGACAGAGTAATGTAAGTTCTGGTGCCTGTGCAGTTATTGGCTGTGTTCACAACTGTCTGACACATATCAGCCCCTGCTGCAGCGTCTCACCTGGTGACTTGCTTGAACATTACAATTTTGCAGCCCGATTATTGAGTAATAGGAGATGTAGGAAATGCTTCCTCTTGCCTGCAGTAGACCAATGATACCATCACAGCCCAGTAAATGGACTAGAGCTTGAGGATACCTTTTTAATAATGAAATGTACAGATTTTGATATGGTTGCCTGGTGATACATTGTGACACGTCAGGAATTTATTAGTGCAGATGTGTACATTTACTGGGAGGAATCTTCATGTCTAGTGGATTTTTGCTACTAGAGTCATCTTTCAGTTGTGGCCTTGTCTACCTTCCCCTTCCTCACACTTCCTGATTTCTCAGTGAGAATGATCTACTCTTTTGCCTGTATGTAAGGAGGCTTGCAAATGGCTAATAAAGATGCCAAGAACACAAATCCCTGCCCCCCTCCTTCTCCTACCAGAACAACAACCCTACTGCTTGAAGTTTAGCCCTCCATCATCTTGTGTCAATCTCCATGCCAGAGGCCTCCTCACAACATTCCCGGCCATTGACCTGTAGGCAGGTTGGTACTGCTAGCAAGAGAGAGTTGGCTTGCCCGTGCTAGGAAGGGGTTAACTGTCAGACCTCAGTTCTAGGGCTTTTTGTTTTGGGCCAGCCTTCTACCCCGTGGGATATACACTATATTGCCCCAGTATTGGCCCACCGGCTTTTCCACTCGCATGAACTTTAATGGCCCCCCAGTCTTAGTCCGTAGGGTTCAATATTGAGTTGGCCCCGCCCCTTTCCACTCACATGAACTTTATTGGCCCCCCAGTCTTAGTCCGTAGGGTTCAATATTGAGTTGGCCCCGCCCTTTGCAGCTATAACAGCTTCAACTCTTCTGGGAAGGCCGTCCACAAGGTTTAGGAGGGTGTCTATGGGAAGGTTGGACCATTCTTCCAGAAGCACATTTGTCAGGTCAGGCACTGATGTCGGGGGAGGAGGCCTGGCTCGCAGTCTCCGCTCTAATTCATCCCAAAGGTGTTCTATGGGGTTGAGGTCAGGACTCTGTGCAGGACAGTCAAGTTCCTCCACCCCAAACTGGCTCCTCCATGTCTTTATGGACCTTGCTTTGTGCACTGGTGTGCAGTCATGTTGTAACAGGAAGGGGCCAACCCCACACCAAGTTTGGAGGTCTTTAGCTATTGACTCTGCAGACAGTTGGCGACTTCTGCGCACTGTGCGCTTCAGCATGCGCTGACCCCGCCCTGTCATGTGACGTGGCCTACCACTTGGTGGCTGAGTGGCTGTTGTTCCCAGTTACTTCCACTTTGTTATAGTCCCACTAACAGTTGAGTGTGGAATATTTAGTAGCCAGGAAATGTCACGGATGGACTTATTACCCAGGTGGCCACCTATCACGGGACCACGCTTGGAGTCACTGAGCTCCTGAGAGCGACCCATTCTTTCACCAATGTTTGTAGAAGCCGTCTGCATGCCTAGGGGCCTGATTGTATACACCTGTGTCCATGGAGGGGATTGGAACACCTGAATCACATGATATGGAGGGGATTGGAACACCTGAATCACATGATTTGGAGGGGATTGGAACACCTGAATCACATGATTTGGAGGGGATTGGAACACCTGAATCCAATGTTTTGGAGGGGATTGGAACACCTGGATCCAATGTTTTGGAGGGGATTGGAACACCTGAATCCAATGTTTTGGAGGGTTGGCCCAGTACTTTTAGCAATATAGTGTATATATAGGAAAAAGGTCCAGTTCAAGAGAGAGTGCTAGGGACACGGGAACTGGTGGGAGGCTGAGAGTGAGAGAAGTTTCCAAGTTCATGGAGTCCAGAAGCCCAAGAATCAGCATGATGTGCGTACAAGAGGCCGGCATTTAGGGTGGGCACTACCAGCTGCTGGAGATCTCCAGATATGGACTAACACCTGTGAAGGTATGCCTGGGCAGCCATATTGTTAGTTAGTTAGGGTCTGGACAATGTTGAACCTGTTATCTGTTCTGCCGTGAAGAGTTGCAATAAAGTTAACAAAGTGTTGGTCTGAAGTCATTTAAAAGGGGTGCATGATGGTTTCTGGTGTATTGAAAGAACATGATCTGTAAAAGTATACCAAATGGCGCCGCTCCAAACTATGGACAGAAGGGAAAAGATTACCCCACCGGCAAGTGAGAAGAGGGGAGCATGAGTCTGAGCGATTCCAGTGGCAGCCAATACAAGTGAAGGGATGGTCGCTGCTCAACCGACCCCAGGAGTCCATTGTTGAGGAATGGCCTCAGCCGCCATTCTCTTCCTGCCCTCTGATGCGTTTCGCCCCACCCACAGGGGCTTGGTCACAGAGGTTCTCTGGTCTTCTGGTGGATGCTGCTCAACCGACCCCAGGAGTTCATTGTTGAGGAATGGCCTCAGTCGCCATTCTGTTCCCGCCCTCTGATGCGTTTCACCCCACCAACAGGGGCTTGGTCACAGAGGTTCTCATGTATTCTGTGACCAAGCCCTGGTGGGCGGGGCAAAGCGCCTCATAGGATATGGCCAGAATGCATCTTAAGCCATTCCTCAAAATTGGACTCCTGGGGTCGGTTGAGCAGCGGCCATCCCTGTATAAGCACACGCAGGGTTCGAAAGCAAGGCAACTACAATGGGTTAACTCAGTAGAGGGTACGGATTAAGAGAACAGTTGCTATGGGTAACCAAAGACTGGTGGAGTCATGGAGTGTGGTACCTGGCATGAAAGAGCAGGGCTTTGAATCTAGGAGCCGACTAAAAATGTTAGAAGCCAGGTTTTTTTTTTTAGTGTAGCATGGATTGTCAGCACCCGGGGCAAGTCAACATTTAGGCAACGAGCTTCACGAGATGTGATTTGCCAAGCGACAATCACAGCAAAACTGCACCATGTTTTAGGCTCCATTGAAAATAATGGCACATATAGTTACATAGTTAGTCTGGCTGAAAAAAGACAAAAGTCCATCCAGTTCAATCATAGAAAAAAAAAAAGTTATAATCCTACACCTACAGTTGATCCAGAGATTCTGTGTATCCAAGAAAGAATCCAGGACTTTCCTACAGCAATCCACTGAGCTGGCCACAACCAACTCTGGAGGGAGTCTATTCCACATTCTCACAGCTCTTACTGTGAAGAAACCTTTCCGTGTTTGGAGATTAAACCCATAAACCTGTGTTTTCCCGGTGTGAATGGAGCCCCCCTGGTCCACACATGCGATTCTGGATGCATTTTTAAACTCACAGATTCGCATGGCAGGCTAGATATTATGTGTTCCTCTTGAGGTGGTTCACACAGATGGGGTCCACACACATTGGGTTTTGAGTGCCGTTACCAAAAGGGTCCTATGCGAGTTGCGTTCCATACTCACAAGTGATAGAGTGGAGTGGCATTCGGAGATAAGTGTTCACATCGGATTGCCATTAACAGGAGTTTTTGCATTGATATCTATGGGAGGTGTTTTTTTATTAAAATTTATGGAAGGAAAAGTTGCATTGAAGTCAATGGGAGGCGATTTTGCATTGACCTCTATTGGAGGCATTCTTGCACATGTGTCTATGGGAGGCGAATTTGCATTGAAGTCCATGAGAGGCAACTTTGCATTAAAGTCTATGGGAGCTGAATTTGCTTTGAAGTCTATGGGAGGCGACTTTGCATTGAAGTCTATAGGATGTGACTTTACATTGAAATTTATAGGACAAGACTTTTCATTGAAGTCCATAGGAGGCAGTGTGTGAACCCTGGCACCAGGATGCAATTTCTAGTCACTATGTACTCGGCGGGACCCCATTTTTGCACATGTGTCTATGGGAGGCAAATTTGCATTAAAGTCAATGAGAGGCGACTTTGCATTAAAGTCTATAGGAGCTGAATTTGCATTGAAGTCTATGGGAGGAGACTTTGCATTGAAGTCTATAGGATGCGACTTTACATTGAAATTTATAGGAAAAGACTTTTCATTGAAGTCCATAGGAGGCAGTGTGTGAACCCTGGCACCAGGATACAATTCCTAGTCACTATGTACTCGGTGGGACCCCATTCTGTCACTGGGAGTGAGGTGGCAGAGATATATTGGACAGGTGGAGGGGGCATAGGCTCAGTGATGTCTCTCCTAAATGCAGGAACTCATAGACAAAGATATGTAATGACATGGGACGGAAAGGTTCACAGAGGATCTCCGTACATCTACTACTGCACATGGTGTATAGCTCATCTCTAATCTGGGGTACCGCTATAATGTTTGTCACATGAACGTGGCCCTGCCTGGTCCCGGCATTGACGCACACATGCATTGGTACCCCTGTGCGTGTGAGTAGGTCACGCTCACAGACCTTTACATCCCAAGGAAGGAATGTCCACACAGAAAGTTAGGGTTGCTGCACGTTACTGACATTACTTTCAGATGGAATTGCATTCATATCACATAGTCACTCTATCTGGGGGTCACTTGACAGCATTTTGTCAATCACATATAGTTGATGATCCACAGCAGTCACATGTGAAAGCAGCACACAGTGCATTTTAGTAAACCATCTCTCCTGCTGTCTCTCTCCTCTCAGGGTCACCAGTGCTCACTCAGAGAGGCCTGGTTTGCATTAGTCATTGTGTCCGGCTCAATTGCAGGTAGTCTTTCTGTGATCACTGCAGACACCTCTAGCTGGGAACACTTCCCCCAGGTCCTCCAGGGGGATAGCCTCACTCCAGGGAACGCTTGGCCTGGCCTAAAAGGCCTTTTGAAGCCTAACCTAGATGTCACCACCATAAGGATCAGGCCATCTACAGCCAGTTCTTCTGAGTGCAGGTCTAATCTATCCCTGTCCTGTCCAGGGCCTCCACTTGCTGAAAAATCTGCCTGTTGGTGGGGTCTCTGGTTCCCATGCCCAAACTGAGCTTGGGATCCTCCGACCTTGCCCTAATCTGTATATGGGATATTGTTTCATCCAGGACATCACTACAGCAGGATCTCACTAAACAGGGCCTAGCACCTGATGACACTATCTTCTGTAACCAGTCACTATTCTGGCACAGAGCCACCTCTTCAAATGCAATTGCCAACATGTAGCTTCCTGAGATACTCATGTCACAAATTCCAAAAGGCCTCGGAGTATTCAACAGTGCATGCACCGGTGTGCGTCATCATGGGGGGCCAGCTGTTCTTATGGGTTTTTGTAGTTAGCCCCCTGATGTCAGGGCTCCGGGTATGACCAGATGTATGTGACTGACGCAGGGAAACGCAGGCTTCAGATATGTTATAAACAATATAATTTATTAATACTAACAATACAAAACGCAGTGCAATACTAAAACATAAACAAAGTGCAAACGAACCAAACCAAACCACCCACAGATAACAATACATACAATGCAAGCGTAGTCAGGCAGGCCGGGTCAACAACAATCGGGCAGATAGGAACAGGAGGAGCAAGCAGAGAGTAGTCAGGTCACGAGCCGGGTACAGCAACTAACGGGCAGGTAGGTACAGGGGGTCAGGCAGAGAATGGTCGGGGTCACAAGCAAGGGATCAAACAGGAGAAGTCAGCAGAGGTCAGGATCAGGCAGGGTCGGCAACAAGTCAGGCAGGCAGGAACAGGAACAGGAATGCAGGTAACAAGATACAGGGGCCCATGGAAAAACACACACCAAGGCCCAGACTGCAGGTCTGGCCATCCCTTAAATACACCTCCGTAATCAGCTTCAGGTGTTTGGCTGACTGCAGGGTTGAGTCTCTGATTGCTGAGAGCACCCGCTGGCCAGCCCTGGTACTGCAGCCCACAAGGCACCATTACTGGCAAGTCCATTGCTGACACCTGATAACTAAGGCATGGTGTATGCCTTTCATCAGGGGTCTGGCTTCAAGAACCCATGAGAGACCACCAGCTCCAGATGATACCACTGGGACCCCTGGGAACAGCAGCGGAGCAGGGTTCCCTACAGAACATTGCAGGATTAGGAGGACATGTGAGGGTGTTTTTTGTGGATGTTTTAAGGAAAAATTGTAAGAGGGGGAAAAATAATGGGGAGGGAGTGAAGATGTGTTTGCTGTATTACTCTTTTGCAGCTGGTTTACGCTGTTCATTGGTATCTCCTACATACACTCCCTCATCACTTTATTAGGGCCACCTTGCTAGTCCTGGGTTGGACCCCCTTTTGCCTTCAGAACTGCCTTCATTCTTCGTGGCCTAGATCCAACAAGGTGTTGGAAAAATTCCTCAGAGATTTTGGTCCATATTGACATGATAGCATCACGCAGTTGCAGCAGATTTGTTGTGGCTGCACATCCAAGATGGGAATCTCCCGTTCCACCACATCCCAAAGGTGCTCTATTGGCTGGAGATCTGGTGATTGTAGATGCCATCATTGGAGTACAGTGACCTCATTGTCATGTTCCAGAAACCAGTTGGAGATGATCTGAGCTTTGTGACATGGAGCATTATCCTGCTGGAAGGAGCCATCAGAAGATGGGGACACTGGAGTCATAGAGGGATGGACATGGTCAGCGACAATACTCAGGCAGGCCGTGGTGTTTAAACAATGCTCAATTGGTGCTGAGGGGCCAAGTGTGCCAAGAAAATCTCCCCCACACCATGACACCACCACCACCACCAGCCTGAACCATTGATACAAGGCAGGATGGATCCCCCACACCATGACACCACCACCAGCCTGAACCATTGATACAAGGCAGGATGGATCCATGCTTTCATGTTGTTCACGCAAAATTATGACCCTACCATCTGAATGTTGCAGCTGAAATCCAGACTCATCAGACCAGGCAACGTTTTTCCAATCTTTTATTGTCCAATTTTGGTGATCCTGTGCAAATTGTAGCCTCCGTTTCCTGTTCTTAGCTGACAGGAGTGGCACCCGGTGTGGTCTTCTGCTGCTGTAGACCAAGGTTGGATGTGTTGTGCATTCAGAGATGGTATTCTGCATACCTTGGGTGTAACGAATGGTGATTTGAGTTACTGTTGCCTTTCTATCGTCTTCAACCAGTCTGCCCATTCTCCTCTGACCTCTAACATCAGCAAGGCATTGTCCTCCACACAACTGCCGCTCACTGGATATTTTCTCTTTTTCAGACCATTCTCTGTAAACCTTAGAGATGGTTTTGCGGGAAAATCCCAGTAGATCAGCAGTTTTTAAAATACTCAGACTAGCCCGTCTGACACCGACCACCATGCCACGTTCAAAATCACTAGATGCCTAATTGTGATTGTCTGGTTAGCAGTTTGTGTTACCAAGCAATTGAACAGGTGGACCCAAGAAAGTGGTCGGTGAGTGTATGTAAATAATCTCAAGAAATGCCCGTAGCGAATAGGGAAGAATGGAAATAGCGCAGGGCATACATGACTAGGCCCAGAGTGGTGTAGGGAATGGAAAGGGTTAAAATTTAGCTCCAAGGGGTGGGGAATTGATTGGGAATTACGGGATTGGCAGATGTGGAGTGTAGGAGGGGTCTGTGGCACTGTAGGGTGGGGGTTGCTGCGGAAGGGGCGTCAGTGGAGCTGGATGTGTGCAAGGACCAGAGCTTCCCTCCCGCCCTCCCTATTAGGTTGGGTATAGGGTCTTATCCGGGGGCAGGTGAGCAAGAAAAAGAAAAACAAAGAAAAAAACCCAAAAAATGTGACACTGGTTGGTGAGGTGGGTTTTTCTGTTGGTTCGTGGGCGGTTGTTGGTCTTTGGAGGCGGTTCTCATCTTGGAAGGAAAACAATGGTGTGGGACCCCATCCGTGGTATGGGGGGCCCGGTGGATATTCCCAGTTAACCAAGGTTTAACTGGAAGGTGGTGGTGCTGCACTGCGGACGGTATGGTTGTCTCCGAGCTGGTTGGTTGCGGCTGGAGGCCTAGTGTATAGGGTTGTCCGCAGGTGCATTTTGGATCGTTTGTGGGTGCCTTTGAAGACCAACAACAATTCTTTGGTTTCCGTTAAGGAACGGTTGATGTATGTTAAAATGTGAAGTTGTTAATAAAAGGCCATGTTGGCCATTTACTCCAAATGGTGTCATGTTTTTTGTAAAGTTTATTTGGTTAAGGGGGGTTTGGAGGGGTATGGATAGGCAATGGTGGAAGTAGGAGTGGACAAGCCTATCTATGGTGCATTAGTCATGAGTAGGAGTCATTCAATGGCCATCTCTTGATGGGGTCATAGAAGAGGAAGGAAGGACAACAGCCCAGTGTGGCCTTGTTCAGGTAGAATTATTTCCGGCTACTTTCCGTCTCTTCCACAAAATGACATTTAATCCTGATCTTCATCGTTCACCATAGGAGAACTGAAAGAGATAATGGCGCCCCTGAAATCGCACAGAGGGTTTTGGATTTGCAGCAGATGGAACATACCATAAAAACCTCGGCCCGTCTTTGTGTGAAGGTTGAATCATCTACAAAAAAGGGTTTTAATATGTATTTGGAAAAGGCTGGTCGTAATGTTTGTTCATTCCATTAAAATTAATTTGCAGGCATTTTAAAGCAGAAAAATGTTCCCAATTAATCTTGCGTAATGATCCACCGTTGTTAATCTTTATCAGCTAATAGTAAGGGATACGTCTCTGTGTGTAATACGCTCCCGCATTAATAATATATAAGGGGATAATTTGTTCCTGAGGCAATTTCACTGACTGTAAATGATAATAATAATCGCTGCTGGTTATAAACCGGTCTCATGTTCTGACAAAATGAATACTGAGCCAACGTTTGTCCAACGTGCGTATTGTGGATGGATGGCTTTGATGTAGATCTGGGTGGGATGGCCTTCTACATGCTTGTTATGGGGGGAGGCACATCCAGTCTGAAAACAATGTTCAGGATTGTTCTCCCTCCACTAACCATCCACAACTCTGCCCCATACTACATCATTGACTTCATCTCCAAATATCACCTGTCCTCTTTACTCTGCCCAAGACCTCCTGCTCTCTAGCTCCCTAATCACCTCATCTCTTGTTCACCTCTAGGACTTCTCCAGAGCCTCCCCTTCTTCTGGTACCGCCTACCCCAATCTCTCCAGTGCCTTTCCCATCCTCTGGAAAGCCTTACCCCAGTCTCTCCAGAACCTCTCTCATCCTCTGGAGATCCTTACCTCAGTATGTCTGGTTATCTCCTACTTCAGGGGTGTCAAACTGACAGCCCTCCAGCTGTTACGAAACTACATGTCCCATCATGCCTCTGCCTTAGGGAGTCATGCTTGTAACTGTCAGTCTTGCAATGCCTCCTGGGACTTGTAGTTTGGCAACAGCTGGAGAGCCGCCAGTTTTAAACCCGTGTCCTACTTTGTCGAAAATGTTGCAATCGCTGAAAACCCATCTCTTCAGGGAAGCCCATCTTCTGGAACTCCCTACCCCAATATCTGCAGAGTGTTTCCCATCCTCTGGAACCCCTTACCCCAATCTCTCCAGAACCTCTTCCAGTCTCTGGAACCCCCTACCCCAATCTCTCCAGAACCTCTCTCGGCCTCTTGAGATCCTTACCTCAATCTATCTGGTTATCTCCTACTTAGTACTTTGTCTACCTTTAGGAAATCTCTGAAAACCAATCTCTTCAGGGACTCCCATCTTCTGGAACTCCCTGCCCCAATATCTCCAGAGTCTTTCTCATCCTCTGGAACTCCTTACTCCAAGCTCTCCAGAACCTCTTCCATCCTCTGGAACTCCTTACCCCAAGCTCTCCAGAACCTCTCCCATCCTCTGGAACGCTTTACCCTTTTCTCTCCAGAACCTATCCCATCTTCTGGATGGAGTGGTGAGCGGCAAGGCCGGAGGTGCTGGAGAGGTGAGAGGCAAGGCCGGAGCAGTGAAAAAGTGAGGTCCAATTGGACAGGAATAGGAGGAGAGCGGGGATTGTTTGCAGTGGGGATCGCTGCAGGTGTTCGGTGGACATCATGGCTGTGAGTGCTGATGGAGCAGAGATCAAAGCTGCAGCAGAGTAAATGGGGATTGCAGCAGGAGCTTGGTGGACATCGCATTGGCATAGAGGAGGTTTTGGAGAAGGCAGCACCTTGGCAGGTGATTGCTTCGGGAGTTGGGAGGATGCAGCAGACAGCTGTAGTGGTTGCACTGGTGCCGAGGGAGTAGTGACTAGGCCCAGACTGGCTAATGTAGAGGTCCCCAACCACCAGGCCACGGCCTGTTGATGACCAGGCAGCACAGTGGGAGGTAAGCGGTGACCTCAGACTGTGGACACCACTCACCTCCTACTCTCCTGCCCCACCAATGATGTCCTCCTTTTAGCAGAGTAGCGGTTGGAGAATCTGGAGGGCTGCACAGAGAACGAAAGTCTTTTTATACTAACAAGTGGGTAATCACCCGCTTGTTATTGTGATCTGGACCTGCAGCTCCTCCCGCCCCCTGCCCTGCTGATAGGATGACATCATCCGCGGGATGGGAGACTCTGGAGAGAACCCACGGGCTGAATCCTGCCTCTGCCCTGCCGAAAGTAGGACTGTGCAGGGGAGGCAAAGAGGAAAAAGGGGTGCTCTGATTAGAGAGAAAAGGGGGGCATGACTGCAATGGCCACTGTAATGGGGGGCTGTCACTGCTAGGGGCACTTCAATGGGGGGCTGTCATTGCTAGGGGCACTGTAATGGGGGGCTGTCATTGCTAGGGGCACTTCAATGGGGGGCTGTCATTGCTAGGGGCACTTCAATGGGGGGCTGTCATTGCTAGGGGCACTGTAATGGGGGGCTGTCATTGCTAGGGGCACTTCAATGGGGGGCTGTCATTGCTAGGGGCACTTCAATGGGGGGCTGTCATTGCTAGGGGCACTGTAATGGGGGGCTGTCATTGCTAGGGGCACTGTAATGGGGGGGCTGTCATTGCTAGGGGCACTGTAATGGGGGCTGTCACTGCTAGGAGCACTGTAATGGGGGGCTGTCACTGCAAGGGGCACTGTAATGGGGGGCTGTCATTGCTAGGGTGACTGTAATGGGGGGGCTATCATTGCTAGGGGCACTGCAATGGGGGGCTGTCATTGCTAGGAGCACTGTAATTATTATTATACAGGATTTATGGTGCCAACAGTTTGCTCAGCGCTTTACAATATAACGGGAGACAATACAGCAACAATACAGATCAATACAAGAGGGATAGGAGGGGCTGATCCTTGGAGCTTACAATATAGGAGGGAGGGGCTGGTGGTACAAAAGGTAGTAACTGTGGGGGAAGGACTGGTAGGAAGAGTAGAAGATTCCATTATTAGCTGAGGCAGGATAGGCTTCCCTGAAGAGATAGGTTTACAGAGATCGCCTAAATGTGAGCAGAGTAGGTGATAGTCTGATAAATTGGGGTAGAGAGTTCCAGAGGATGGGGGAAGCTCTGGAAAAGTCCTGGAGACAAGCATGGGAGGAGGAGACAAGGGAGCTAGAGAGCAGGAGGGGGACTGTAATGGGGGACTGTCATTGCTAGGGGCACTGTAATGGGGGGCTGTCATTGCTAGGGGCACTTCAATGGGGAGCTGTCACTGCTAGGGGCACTGTAATGGGGGACTGTCATTGCTAGGGGCACTGTAATGGGGGACTGTCATTGCTAGGTGCACTGTAATGGGGGACTGTCATTGCTAGGGGCACTTCAATGGGGAGTTGTCACTGCTAGGGGCACTGTAATGGGGGGCTGTCATTGCTAGGGGCACTGTAATGGGGGACTGTCATTGCTAGGGGCACTGTAATGGGGGGCTGTCATTGCTAGGGGCACTGTAATGGGGGCTGTCACTGCTAGGAGCACTGTAATGGGGGGCTGTCACTGCAAGGGGCACTGTAATGGGGGGCTGTCATTGCAAGGGGCACTGAAATGGGGGGCTGTCATTGCTAGGGGCACTGTAATGGGGGCTGTCACTGCAAGGGGTACTGTAATGGGGGGATGTCATTGGTAGGGGAACTTCGATGGGGGCTGTCATTGCTAGGGGCACCGTAATAGGGGCTGTCACTGCTAGGGGCACTGTAATGGGGGCTGTCACTGCTGGGGCACTGTAATGGGGGCTGTCATTGCTAGGGGCACTATAATGGGGGCTGTCACTGCTAGGGGCACTGTAATGGGGGCTGTCACTGCTGGGGCACTGTAATGGGGGCTGTCATTGCTAGGGGCACTGCAATGGGGGACTGTCATTGCTAGGGGCACTGCAATGGGGGACTGTCATTGCTAGGGGCACTGTAATGGGGGCTGTCACTACTAGGGGCACTGTAATGGGGGCTGTCATTGCTAGGGGCACTGCAATGGGGGACTGTCATTGCTAGGGGCACTGCAATGGGGGACTGTCATTACTAGGGGCACTGTAATGGGGGGCTGTCACTGCAAGGGGCACTGTAATGGGGGCTGTCATTGCTAGGGGCACTGTAGTGATTACAGTCCCCTTTTACAGTGCAGTCCCCTTTATATCACAGTGCCCCTTTACATTGTAATGCAGAGGGATGGCTCCGTGAGTGTCTCATCACCAATTCCCCCCCCCCCCCCCCCGAACACCCACTACCCCCTCCCCAGTCTCTAGAAAAATTGGCTGCTCATTCTGATTTTTTTGTCCCAGTCCGGACCCGCGTAGACCCCACCCGCAATGGGGTTTACCAAGTCCAGACCAAAATAAAACAAGAAGCAGCAATCACAATGATAACATTGTACATGGAATTCCATCTTATACACAATATAAATTATTGACAAAGGTTTTTGAAGCTGAAGAAGCTGGTAAGCCGTCGATGTTTTTCAGAGAACTTGAAGTTGAAGACATCTGCAGGGAGATTTGGCTGTACTTTTCTTGGCTCGCAATTTGAAATGAACCACAGGTAGTGCATTACTGGAGCCACTTTCCATAAATGTCGACCTTCCCTCCCATGCGCATAAACATAATAATTAGCGTTGCTTAAAGGTTGCAGAACGATGGGGAGAGAAGAAGAAAATCAAATAACAGCTTTGTATTGCAATCAGAAATAATAAACTGAGAGAGCTCCATTCCCCACCTTCAAGCACGTTACTGTAGTCATGGTTTTTTTCCAGCATTTACCTTCAGAGCTGCCAAAATGTCAAATGAATCATTTCCAGGCAGAAGTTTGCTGTATTCAACCCATAATGACCCCAGATTTGGAAATTTACCAGTTTTCCCTTTGCGATAAATAAAGTCTTCTGAATCTGAAAGTCTTTAGATCCTAAAAGAGGAAATTAAAGTGTATCTATGGTCAAAATGTCAAATTCTGTATTCATTCCCAACCCTTCTTTTGCCTGGTGGATTTTCACAGGTCCATCACTTCCTCAGTTCCCGACTAGAGTTGGGCTGTTCGAGATGAACCTACGTTCGACTTGAACATGGGCCGTTCGTGTGTTCGCTGAACCAGGGGTGGACTGACAACTCATGGGGCCCCCGGGCAATAGGGGATCATGGGGCCCCTGTGTCCTTGCCCAAACAAAAAAAGCCTATGAAAAAGGTACCAGGGGCATCTCATGGGGTCCCATACTGACACCGGGCCCTCGGGCAGTGCCTGAGTTTCCAAATGGTCAGACCGCCCCTGCGCTGAACATACAAATGGTACGGGCTGTGGTGTATTTAGGTTTTGTGCTGCCCTAGGCAACACAAAAATCAAACACCAACCAACACCACCCCTGCCCCCCCAACCCAAGAGAGCTTTCACTACCTTCACCCTCCATACACTGGCCACCCCCCACCCGGCGAGAGAGAGAAAGACACTCACCGTCACAACTCCAGACATCCCCGGAATAAGAGTCGGGCTCTGGATACACCGTCAAGCAGCCTGCAGGCTCTCTTGGATCCCACCTGGTCCCCAAGCCGCATGTGTCCCTTCTTCTGTCCTTTCTTCCGGGGAGCAGTGCTGCCCCCCTAAAAAATGCCACCGTAGGCAAATGCCTTGTTTGCCCTGTGATAAATACACCCCTGGATATGGGCGTTCGGCAGACTATTAGTCCGCCGCACCCCATAATGCACTGCACCCTGCCAGCGCATTGTAATTGGTCAAAGCAATGCTCCTGACCACAGGTCAGGTGCAATGGTTTGGACAATCAAGGCACAGGATGACATCACAAGGGGGCAGGGTGAACCCCGCCTGCTTGTGACATCATGACAGTATTTAAGAACTGTCATAGCAGGTTTTTTTTTTGTTTTTACTTTTTCGGGTAGCAGCGGGCACCGTGATTGGCGTTGGATCTACTTCGGGGGACATTTTTGTCAAAGACTTTTTACACTACCCTTTTTTTTGGTGAATGGGTAGCAGTACCAAGTACCACATACTCATTCACATGGGGGAGGGGGGGCGGGATCTGGGGCTTCCAGATTCCGATTAACCCCCCCTCCAGCAGATCCCCACAACCACAGCCCAGGGTTGTGGGGAAGAGGCCCTTGTTGCCCTCCACATGGGGACAAGGTGCTTTCCGATAAATGGCCATGGGCTACAGAGGGCTGGGATGGAGAGCGATAAATGGCCGTGGGCTACAGAGGGCTGGGATGGAGAGCGATAAATGGCCGTTGGCTACGGAGGGCCGAGGCTAAGAAAGAGAGAAAATAGCCTGACTCTACACATGTTGAGGGCATGTGGCCTGGCATGGTTCGGAGGGAGGGGAGGGTGCACGCTCGTCCTTCCCCTTTCCTGACCTGCTGGACTGCATGCTCGGATAAGGGTCTGGTATGGATTTTGGGGGGGGGGGGGGGCACACCATTTTTTTATTTTATTTTTTTAATTTTAATTGTCGGGGAACCCCACTGACAGCTGAAGCATGAATGAATGGTTCACTACTAAGATACCGCGAATAATATAACGCATGTGGTATTTTAGTAACTGTTCTCAGGTATGGTAAGATACCGCTCGGTAAATTGTTCTGTAGGTTCCAATGTTCAACTGCGAACTGAACGGGGGGGGGGATGTTCGGCCCATCACTATTCCTGATATTTCCTCTCAAGGTCAGACCTTCGAGGAGCATCAGAATGCTACAAACACCTGCAACTCAAACACCGGATCACGTCCAGGGGCGGACTGACAACTCAATAGGGGATCATGGGGCCCCTGTGTCCTCGCCCACACTCAAAGCACACCCAAAAAAGCCTATAAAAAGGTACCAGGGGCATTTCATGGGGCCCCCTACTGACCCTGGGCCCTTGGGCAGTGCCCGAGTGCTTGAATGGTCAGTCCGCCCCTGATCATGTCCCTAGCTAAATGTTCCTCTATGCTAGCGGTTCTCAACCTGTGGGTCGCGACCCCTTTGGGGGTCGAACGACCCTTTCACAGGGGTCGCCTAAGACCATCGGAAAACACATATTTCCGATGGTCTTAGGAACCGAGACTCCGCTCCTCTATCTGTCTTCAGGCGGGTCCGCCCACATGCAGATACTCTATGAGGTAGTGGTGAGGGTGGCTGGAGGGGCTTGGCAGGGTGTCCCGCACTCCCGGCTTTCTGCAAGCCTCTCACGCTGAACTAACACCAGCACACTGACTGGCCCGCTCCCTCTTCCCTGTGCGTTATGAGAGGCCGGTCAGGCTGGAGGCTCCTCCCCTGCAAGGGGTGGGTTGGAGGTGCCCCGCTGCCACCCACTGGTTGCCCTTGCACCTGCTGCATGTTTCCCTGGGCGGGCAGCTGCTCACAACAGCTGGTTAGATGTGAGCCGGGCCCCCCTTTGTCTCAGGGGAGGGGGGATCTGGGTTCCCCGCAGAGCATGTGCCCTACAACCGCTCACCTCCCACGGAGGCTTCTCCTCACAGCACTTGTACAAGGGCTGGAACCGGGGCACCCGGCCCGCTAGAGGGAAGTACACAGCGACCAGCAATCCCAAACTTTCCGGGGTCATACAAGGAGGCTCAGGACAGACGACTTGGTGTGGGATAGGGCTGATATCCTTGGGGGGGAGGGGGGGAATACTGGCCATACACACTTCAATTTTACAATCAGATCCAATTGGCAATCAGATTAACTTACGTTCCCATAAAATTCCTTCAGTCGACTGACCAGGGTGCAATAATTTTATGGTTGGGGGTCACCACAACATGAGGAACTTTATTAAAGGGTCACGACATTAGGAAGGTTGAGAACCACTGCTCTATGCAAAGTCAGCTTTTGAACAAATATGACTTCATGCTCCAGATTGTCCTAAAGTTAGATCTCCTTTATACTCAGCAAACTCTTCCTTTCTTATATGACACTTTTGGAAAGAAGGCCTTAAATGGTAATACCTCCTGAAGACCGGAGTAAGGGCCCCAGAGTAAGGGCCTAGTCCATCATAGTGGAATGTTCTATCAACATCACTGCACTTCAATCCACTTACAAGGTTCTCTTTCAAAGCTGATGGGTATCAGAATGAATAGAAACAGCCCTCCCGTCCCATATGAAAGAAAAATATATTTGAAATATATTTTAAAAATATTCTTCCCAAATACGTTGACATATATTTGAAATACTAAAATTTTGGCCGTATTCAATATATTTCAAAATATATCTGAATAAATATACATATATATACAGTATGTACTGCATGTTGAAAAGCATTTTTATTACAAAATAGATGAAAAATATTTTTAAAAATACATGTCAAATATACTGTATGTCTTTAAAAATACAAATCTACATTTTTGGAACGCATTTACAAATATATGTAAAAATCTATGTTAAAATGACTTTTTTATATGTTAAAAAAAATCTGAAGAATATATTTTAAAACAACATATTTTTAAAAATAGTTTTCATAGATTTTGTAATATATATAAAAAAAACATATTTCAACGTGCAGTGTATATATATATATATATATACAGTCAGGTCCATAAATATTGGGACATCGACACAATTCTAACATTTTTGGCTCTATACACCACCACAATGGATTTGAAATGAAACAAACAAGATGTGCTTTAACTGCAGACTGTCAGCTTTAATTTGAGGGTATTTATATCCAAATCAGGTGAACGGTGTAGGAATTACAACAGTATGCATATGTGCCTCCCACTTGTTAAGGGACCAAAAGTAATGGAAAGGAATTGTGAAGTGTTTCGGGAATATTATCGGCTCATATTCAGCCAAATGCTTCACAACTCATTGGACGCTTCACAGTGCAGATGGACAATGACCCAAAGCAGACTGCAAAAGCAACCAAAGAAGTGGAATGTTCTGCAATGGCCAATCACCTGACCTGAATCCGATTGAGCATTTCACTTGCTGAAGACAAAACTGAAGGGAAAATGCCCCAAGAACAAGCAGGAACTGAAGACAGTTGCAGTAGAGGCCTGGCAGAGCATCACCAGGGATGAAACCCAGCGTCTGGTGATGTCTATGCGTTCCACACTTCAGGCTGTAATTGACTGCAAAGGATTTGCAACCAAGTATTAAAAAGTGAAAGTTTAATTTATTATTATTATTCTGTCCCATTACTTTTGGTCCCTTAACAAGTGGGAGGCACATATGCAAACTGTTGTAATTCCTACACCGTTCACCTGATTTGGATGTAAATACCCTCAAATTAAAGCTGACAGTCTGCAGTTAAATCACATCTTGTTTGTTTCATTTCAAATCCATTGTGGTGGTGTATAGAGCCAAAAATGTTAGAATTGTGTCGATGTCCCAATATTTATGGACCTGACTGTATATAGCGATTGAAAAGTAACTCCCTATTTTAAACTATACATTTTTTAGATGAAGTTACTTTTTTCTCAATTCTTTAATGTATGTTCCTTAATCTATGACAATTAAATCTGCGATACCATGAATGCCAAAAGGTATCTCACTATGCTGCAAGATGAAATCTGGCCAGTTATCAATACCTGGGAGAATATTGAAGACTTGATTTTTATGCAAGATGGTGCTCCTCCACATTTTGCTATTATTGTTCGTGAATGGCTGAATGAACATTTTCCTGGGAGATGGTTGGGTCGATATGGTCCGCATGAGTGGCCGGCCACAAGCCCTGATTTTTTTCTTTGGGGTTGGTTGAAGGAACAAGTTTACTCTACGAAACCAAAGACTTTAGAAGAACTTGAAGGGCGACTACGAGAAGTTATTTCTGCCATCCCACAAGAGTTCCTGTGAAGATCAGTTGATGCGATTCCCGAGCGGCTTCAGAAGCTGCAGGCGAATGCTGCTGCACATATCGAATTTTCAATAAAACTCCATGTTATGTGTGTTCTTCTCATATTCATCATTTTTTGTAAAAAATAATGATTAAAATAAATTATAAGATTTTTAAAATAAGGAGTTACTTTTCAATTGCCCTGTGTATATATACAGTATATATATATAGTATGTAAGTAATTATAACATTTATTTGTAAATGCATTCCAAAAATGTAGATTTGTATTTTTAAAGACATACAGTATATTTGAAAATGTATTTTTAAAAATAGTTTTCATATATTTTATTTAAATATTTTTTTAAATATATTGAATATGGCCAAAATTATAGTATTTCAAATATATGTCAATATATTTGGGAAGATTATTTTAAAATATATTTGAAATATATTTTTTATTCCATGTGGGGTCGTACTGTGACTGATGTTTCAGAGACTGTGGCCAGAAAGAGGATGTCCTCCATATTTGGTGGAGTTGCCTTTGGTGGACTATGCCCTTCTTATATAATACTTTGGGAACAAGACCTTAGAGTAAGGTCTGGTCCAGCATAGTGGAATATTCTCTCATCACCACTATACTTCAATCTGCTACAGAGTTCTCTTTCAGTGGCGCTGGGTATCAGCACAAATGGCAAAAGTCCTCGTATTTCTAAGATGACAGACGCTTCAGAGACTGTGGCCAGAAGGAGGATGTTTTCCACATTTGGTGGGCTTGCCTTTGGTGGACTACCCCTTTCCTATATGAGACTTTGGGAACAGGATCTTAAACATTCAATACCTCTTGAGTGGAGTAAGGCATGGTCCAACATAGTGGAATGTTCTTTCAACATCACTATACTTGAATCCACTTACAAAGTTCTCTTTAGATGGTGTTGGATGACAGCTCAAATAGCGAAAGTCCTCCCATCCTACAATAACAGATGCTTCAGAGACTGTGGTCAGAAGGAGGGTGTCATCCACATGAGAACTTCAGCACTATCAGCACAATGGCAAAGGTTCTCGTATTTCTAAGATAACAGACACTTCAGAGACTGTGGCCAGAAGGAGGATGTTTAGCCTTTGGTGGGCTTGCTTTGGTGGGCTACTCCCTTCCAATATGAGACTTTCGGAACAAGACCTTAAATGCTCAATACCTCTTGAGGACTAGAGTAAGGCTTGGTCCAACATAGTGGAATGTTATTTCAACACCACTATACTTTATTCCCCTTACAAAGTTCTCTTTCAGTGGTGCTGGGTATCAGCATGGATGTCAAAAGCCCTCCCGTCCTACAATGCTTCACAGACTATGGTCTGAAGGAGGATGTCCTCCACATTTGGTGGACTTTGGTGAACTCCCACCTTCCTATATGCAACTTTGGGAACAAGACCTTAAACAGTCAATACCTATTGAGGACTGGGGTAAGCCATGGCCCAGAATGGATTTAGAAAAAGTTAAGATGCCAATGAATGAATTTCTTGCTAATGAAAAACTCCTTTTCACTCTCATCATAGTGATATAGAGATCTATATAGATGAATCAGGACCTCCTTCCTCCTGCTGGTGACCCCTCTAGTGATATAAAGATCTATATGGAGGAATCAGGACCTCCTTCCTCCTTCTGGTGACCCCTCTAGTGATATAAAGATCTATATAGAGGAATCAGGACCTCCTTCCTCTTGCCAGTGACCCCTCTAGTGATATAGAGATCTATATAGATGAATCAGGACCTCCTTCCTCCTGCTGGTGACCCCTCTAGTGATATAAAGATCTATATGGAGGAATCAGGACCTCCTTCCTCCTGCTGGTGACCCCTCTAGTGATATAAAGATCTATATGCAGGAATCAGGACCTCCTTCCTCCTGCAGGTGACCCCTCTAGTGATAGATCTATATAGAGGAATCAGGACCTCCTTCCTCCTGCTGGTGACCCCTCTAGTGATATAAAGATCTATATAGAGGAATCAGGACCTCCTTCCTCCTGCCGGTGACCCCTCTAGTGATAGATCTATATAGAGGAATCGGGGCCTCCTTCCTCCCGCTGGTGACCCCTCTAGTGATAGGATCTACACAGAGGAATCAGGACCTCCTTCCTCCTGCCGGTGAACCCTCTAGTGATAGGATCTATATAGAGGAATCAGGACCTCCTTCCTCCTGCCGGTGACCCATCTAGTGATATAAAGATCTATATAGAAGAATCAGGACCTCCTTCCTGCTGCCAGTGATCCCTCTATTGATATAAAGATCTATAGAGAGGAATCTAGACCTCCTTCCTCCTGCCGATGACCCCTCTAGTGTCTAGTGCTATAAAGATCTATATAGAGGAATCAGGACCTCCTTCCTCCCACCAGTGATCCCTCTAGTGATATAAAGATCTATAGAGAGGAATCAGGACCTCCTTCCTCCTGCCGGTGACCCCTCTAGTGATAGGATCTATATATAGGAATCAGGACCTCCTTCCTCCTGCCAATGATCCCTCTAGTGATATAAAGATCTATATATAGGAATCAGGACCTCCTTCCTCGTGCCGGTGACCCCTCTAGTGATGTAAAGATCTATATATAGGAATCAGGACCTCCTTCCTCCTGCCGGTGACCCCTCTAGTGATAGGATCTATATATAGGAATCAGGACCTCCTTCCTCCTGCCGGTGACCCCTCTAGTGATATAAAGATCTATATATAGGAATCAGGACCTCCTTCCTCCTGCCGGTGACCCCTCTAGTGATATAAAGATCTATATATAGGAATCAGGACCTCCTTCCTCCTGCCGGTGACCCCTCTAGTGATATAAAGATCTATATATAGGAATCAGGACCTCCTTCCCCTTGCTGGTGACTCCTTTAATGATATAGAGATCTTTATAGTGGAATTGGGACCTCCTTCCTCTTGCCGGTGACCCCTCTAGTGATATAAAGATCTATATAGAGGAATCAGGACCTCCTTCCTCCTGCCGGTGACCCCTCTAGTGATAGATCTATATAGAGGAATCGGGACCTCCTTCCTCCTGCCGGTGACCCCTCTAGTGATATAAAGATCTATATATAGGAATTAGGACCTCCTTCCTCCTGCCGGTGACCCCTCTAGTGATATAAAGATCTATATATAGGAATCAGGACCTCCTTCCTCCTGCTGGTGACCCCTCTAGTGATGTAAAGATCTATATATAGGAATCAGGACCTCCTTCCCCTTGCTGGTGACCCCTCTAGTGATGTAAAGATCTATATATAGGAATCAGGACCTCCTTCCTCCTGCCGGTGACCCCTCTAGTGATATAAAGATCTATATAGAGGAATTAGGACCTCCTTCCTCCTGCCGGTGACCCCTCTAGTGATAGGATCTATATAGAGGAATTAGGACCTCCTTCCTCCTGCCGGTGACCCCTCTAGTGATATAAAGATCTATATAGAGGAATCAGGACCTCCTTCCTCCTGCCGGTGACCCCTCTAATGATAGGATCTATATAGAGGAATCGGGACCTCCTTCCTCCTGCCGGTGACCCCTCTAGTGATATAAAGATCTATATATAGGAATTAGGACCTCCTTCCTCCTGCCGGTGACCCCTCTAGTGATAGGATCTATATAGAGGAATCAGGACCTCCTTCCTCCTGCCGGTGACCCCTCTAGTGACATAAAGATCTATATAGAGGAATCAGGACCTCCTTCCTCCTGCCGGTGACCCCTCTAGTGATATAAAGATCTATATAGAGGAATCAGGACCTCCTTCCTCCTGCCGGTGACCCCTCTAGTGATAGGATCTATATAGAGGAATCAGGACCTCCTTCCTCCTGTCGGTGACCCCTCTAGTGATAGGATCTATATAGAGGAATCGGGACCTCCTTCCTCCTGCCGGTGACCCCTCTAGTGATATAAAGATCTATATATAGGAATTAGGACCTCCTTCCTCCTGCCGGTGACCCCTCTAGTGATATAAAGATCTATATAGAGGAATCAGGACCTCCTTCCTCCTGCCGGTGACCCCTCTAGTGATATAAAGGTCTTGCAATCTTGTGAAATAAGCACCCCCACATTTTTCTTTCATAGTTCTGGCCAACACTGTGCCCCAAACATTGAATTTTATCAGATGATTTTTCCCTACACGTTGTACAATGGTGCATCTTCATTTAACAAATAGTCACAACAACCAAAACCACTGACAGACAACGTAGGCGAGCCCTGACATCTTGTATCATGTGGGCCTTCTTGTATTAGCAGGAACATCAGTCACAGCCTGTCTGTACCTGTTGATTGGACCTGCACAGCAAACTGGACGTATTTCCTGAATATGGAACTATTTAGGCCCCAGTTTATTTTTGTATATCTTTCTTGAACAGTCTTCTTTATCTGATGCCACCGAATTTCAGTGGGAATGAGGTCAGGACTCCGATATCTAAAATAATGAATGTCTTTTGTCTGAAGCATTTTGTTGTTGATTTAGTCCCGTATCTCGGGTCATTGTCATGATACAACCTCTTTGGAGTCTGAGATCACAAATAAGCTCTGACACTCGGCTGCAGAACTTCCTGACACAGCTTGGAATCCATACGTCCTTCAGTGATTACACACAGTCTGGACCCCTAGGCAGTTAAACCTCCCCATTATCTCCCGAGCACCGTATGTTCTTCAGATACGAAGCTGTGCTAATTTGCTAAAAGGTTTGACCTTTGAGTCGTAGTTGCACGCAATATCGTTCCAGCAGTAATGTGGACCAGGCAAGTGGTCTTTTATCAACATGATATGAGCAACATTGCTGTCTTTTTTTCTTTTTTTTTCTGCTGGAGCTGTCTTTGTGGTATCCTCTCAAATCATCAATGTTCAGGGATTCTTTTAAAGGGAATTGATATCACAAATGAGCAGGGATATGCCGTACCTTGGTAACCGTTTATCTTACTGAAACCATGAAAAAACACGCTTTCTGCAATCTCTAGTAAACTGAAACATCAAAAACACTCGTTGTCACCAAGAAACATGTTCTCCAGGCTGATCTTTCTCAGCCGGGGTTCTCTGACATCCTGGGGTGCTGACTGGGTTCCTCACGGAAGTGGGATTTCTTCTGTGTCACCACAGTTTGTGCTGGAAGCGTTCTTAGTCGTTCATGTCCAGCATGGGGACCGAGCTGTCACCGACAGCTACTGATCGAGAGTGTAATCTTTTGTCAACTCCATGCCAGAGGGCTCCACGTTCCATTCCTGGACATTATAACCCCAGGAAGGAATGTCCACAAACGATTAGGGTTGTTGTATGTAACGGAACCGGACCCCGACTGCACTAGGGTATTTCCGTTAGACTCCCGCTTCCTTGTCCGAACACAGATCCACGGACACCACCGCTGACCATACAAGACCAGTCTTGAAATAAATCAGGAAATAGACTTCTTTATTTTAACACAGACACAAGATATATACATTCAAGGGAACAACCCACCTCCCTGCATAATGACTCGGGGGGCAAACCAAATCTAGCAACAAGAAACACATCAGCAGACACCCCCCACCAAGCCAATACACAAACACATACATCCCATAATAGTTTGCTCCCAAGCAAGACACACAATAGAACAATGGGAAAAAAACACATGGCATTAAACAATGACCAACCCCCCCACCCCACCTATACTTGTCTACACAATATCAGGACATATCACCCTGCACCCCTAACAGGCACAGGGTGACTTACACATAAGAGGGATATGGGGAGCTGAGACAGGGGTCTCCCCACCTCTCCAAAGTGAGCTGGGTTCCATGGGCCCCCCACCCAAAGTGACTCCCGTCACAGAGAGTAAAGTGAGAACAGAAGAAGAGCAATGAATGGAAGGGCTGCATGACTAAAGGGAGGAACAGGTCAAAAAAGGGCTACATTTGGGAGCTCATGGTGTTTGAGGGCATATGTCTTACCTGACTGGAGGATGAGGGTTAAAGGAAGCGCCATCCATGATGAGGTTCCTGTGTTCCATGACTACAATAGAACTGCTCTGATCAGCACATTGGGTGAGTAGGACATATGTGGTGTTCCATAGGAAGGTTTAGTATTTTATAAAATTTTGAAGAAATAATTGAAGGATGTGAAGCATTGTCCAATCCATTTCCTGTGCACCCAGGGTGACATGGGCACCTACCTGGGGGTATGTCATCACGCAGCCAGGGCTTACAGCGGGAGGCTACATAGAATTGTGAGAGAAATCAAAGGAAGCAGCACCGCTCCAGGCTCCATTCTCCAACCCCAGCCGCAAATGTTTTGGGTGCCGGCCAAAAGGAGCCTTTCCCTATTCCCATCATAACTACAGCAAACTGAAAGTGTTACTAAACCCCGGACCCCGCATTCACTATATTCGCTCTCCCCGGACCCGGCATTCACTATATCCGCTCTCCCCGGACCCCGCATTCACTATATCCATTCTCCCCGGACCCCGCATTCACTATATTCGCTCTCCCCGGACCCGGCATTCACTATCTCCGCTCTCCCCGGACCCCGCATTCACTATATCCGCTCTCCCCGGACCCCGCATTCACTATATCCGCTCTCCCCGGACCCCGCATTCACTATATCCGCTCTCTCCGGACCCCGCATTCACTATATCTGCTCTCCCCGGACCCCGCATTTACTATATCCGCTCTCCCCGGACCCCGCATTCACTATATCCGCTCTCCCCGGACCCCGCATTCACTATATCCGCTCTCCCCGTATCCCGCATTCACTATATCCGCTCTCCCCGGACCCCGCATTCACTATATCCGCTCTCCTCGGACCCCGCATTCACTATATCCGCTCTTCCCGGACCCCGCATTCACTATATCCGCTTTCCCCGGACCCCGCATTCACTATATCCGCTCTCCCCGGACCCCGCATTCACTATATCCGCTCTCCACGGACCCCGCATTCACTATATCCGCTCTCCCCGGACCCCGCATTCACTATATCCGCTCTCCCTGGACCCCGCATTCACTATATCCGCTCTCCCCGGACCCCGCATTCACTATATCCGCTCTCCCCGGACCCCGCATTCACTATATCCGCTCTCCCCGGACCCCGCATTCACTATATCCGCTCTCCCCGGACCCCGCATTCACTATATCCGCTCTCCCCGGACCCCGCATTCACTATATCCGCTCTCCCCGGACCCCGCATTCACTATATCCGCTCTCCCCGGACCCCGCATTCACTATATCCGCTCTCTCCGGACCCCGCATTCACTATATCCGCTCTCCCCGGACCCCGCATTCACTATATCCGCTCTCCCCGGACCCCGCATTCACTATATCCGCTCTCCCCGGACCCCGCATTCACTATATCCGCTCTCCCCGTATCCCGCATTCACTATATCCGCTCTCCCCGGACCCCGCATTCACTATATCCGCTCTCCCCGGACCCCGCATTCACTATATCCGCTCTCCCCGGACCCCGCATTCACTATATCCGCTTTCCCCGGACCCCGCATTCACTATATCCGCTCTCCCCGGACCCCGCATTCACTATATCCGCTCTCCACGGACCCCGCATTCACTATATCCGCTCTCCCCGGACCCCGCATTCACTATATCCGCTCCCCCCGGACCCCGCATTCACTATATCCGCTCTCCCCGGACCCCGCATTCACTATATCCGCTCTCCCCGGACCCCGCATTCACTATATCCGCTCTCCCCGGACCCCGCATTCACTATATCCGCTCTCCCCGGACCCCGCATTCACTATATCCGCTCTCCCCGGACCCCGCATTCACTATATCCGCTCTCCCCGGACCCCGCATTCACTATATCCGCTTTCCCCGGACCCCGCATTCACTATATCCTCTCTCCCGGACCCCGCATTCCCTATATCCGCTCTCCACGGACTCCGCATTCACTATATCCGCTCTCCTTGGACCCCGCATTCACTATATCTGCTCTCCCCGGACCCCGCATTCACTATATCCGCTCTCCCCGGACCCCGCATTCACTATATCCGCTCTCCCCGGACCCCGCATTCACTATATCCGCTCTCCCCGGACCCCGCATTCACTATATCCGCTCTCCCCGGACCCCGCATTCACTATATCCGCTCTCCCCGGACCCCGCATTCACTATATCCGCTCTCCCCGGACCCCGCATTCACTATATCCGCTCTCCCCGGACCCCGCATTCACTATATCCGCTCTCCCCGGACCCCGCATTCACTATATCCGCTCTCCCCGGACCCCGCATTCACTATATCCGCTCTCCCCGGACCCCCCATTCACTATATCCGCTCTCCCCGGACCCCGCATTCACTATATCCGCTCTCTCTGGACCCCGCATTCACTATATCCGCTCTCTCTGGACCCCGCATTCACTTTATCCGCTCTCCCCGGACACCGCATTTACTATATCCGCTCTCTCCGGACCCCGCATTCACTATATCCGCTCTCCCCGGACCCCGCATTCACTATATCCGCTCTCCCCGGACCCCGCATTTACTATATCCGCTCTCCCCGGACCCCGCATTCACTATATCCGCTCTCCCCGGAACCCCGCATTCACTATATCCGCACTCCCCGGACCCTGCATTCACTATATCAGCTCTCCCCGGAATCCCGCATTCACTATATCCGCTCTCCCCGGACCCCGCATTCACTATATCCGCTCTCCCCGGACCCCCCATTCACTATATCCGCTCTCCCCGGACCCCGCATTCACTATATCCGCTCTCCCCGGAACCCCGCATTCACTATATCCGCACTCCCCGGACCCTGCATTCACTATATCAGCTCTCCCCGGAATCCTGCATTCACTATATCCGCTCTCCCCGGACCCCGCATTCACTGTATCCACTCTCCCCGGACCCCGCATTCACTATATCCGCTCTCCCCGGACCCCGCATTCACTATATCCGCTCTCCCCGGACCCCGCATTCACTATATCAGCTCTCCCCGGAATCCTGCATTCACTATATCCGCTCTCCCCGGACCCCGCATTCACTATATCCGCTCTCCCTGGACCCCGCATTCACTATATCCGCTCTCCCCGGACCCCGCATTCACTATATCCGCTCTCCCCGGACCCCGCATTCACTATATCCGCTCTCTCTGTACCCCGCATTTGCTACATCCGCTCTCCCCGGACCCCAGATCTCCACTGCCCAAAGTCTCCTGAGGAGGACTTCCTGAGCAGCAGGGAAGTAGCCAGCCCAGCAAAAGGCCTGAAATCAGCTACCCACCCACCCATCTTCCACCCATCTCCCCTCTCCCCAGGCTCTGTCATATTTGAAGGTTGCCGTAGACACCATTCCCCGCGTCCTTCTAGGGGATTAGCCGAAGTCCCTCAAACATGTAGATCTGGGTCTCCTCCCCTCTTCCACCCCATTTACAAAAAGTTCTCCAGTCTCTGGAAAGGTGGGAGGGCTTCAAAAGGCCTGACCTGTAGAACCTCCCTAGCCTGTCCTGAGGTGAACTCACTCTACCTCACCCCAGGCTGACTCATCCCAGGCTGCTACTCAGCCTCTATATAATAAAACAACAAACCCGACTGACCTAGAGGGCTGTTGGCAATAAAATCACAAATTTGCTGGCAAGTTACAAAGTTACATAATACCCAAATAACTGTCCATAGCTGGGAAATCTATGAAAATGTATCCAAAGTATGATGGTGGTCAAAGTCATCCCCACGCATTGGACCAAGCTGACGCGTTTCGGCGAGTGCCTTCTTCAGGGATATAATGGATGTATTATACAGAGTGTGCTACAAGCCAGCAGTATTAAAACCAAATATACAGTAACTTGTCACCTTCCATCTGCTATGGACCACCCAGGAGTGCCCCAAAAGAAGCAGCATGCATCCGCTGAGGCCAAATGATCTGCAGGCCATAGTAATGTGTCAGTATATCTCCAGGGTGAAGGCATCACAGTAATCCATTCATCTGGTGTGAGGATCTACTTGCCCCATGTTGCTGTGGCCAGGCAGATTAATGGATTACTATCATGCTGTCACCCTGGGGATATACTGACACATTACTATAGGCTACAGACCCATTTGTGGGGAGGTGTAGAGTGGTGCAGGTAGTAAATACACCGAAATCCAGTTACAGCAAAACGAGGAACTTGTATTAAACAGAATGCCAACCTGACAAGCACCCTCAACGTAGTCAGATGTGGCGGAGGAGAGGTGTCGACAGTGTCTGTTGCAAAGAGTGAAGCGCATCCTGGCCGGTCCGGTCCCAAGAGGGAGGCTCCTGTCCAGAATGCGAGTCCCTAACCTTTCCCTCCTCATCAGGAGCCTTTTCCTACTGCTAGTTGCTTTCCCTAACCAGCAGGGTCCCTCTCCCTACACCAGCCACGAATCACAACTTGGGGGTAAGGACTTAAATAAACCCTGCTGACCCAAGATGGCCACCGATAGCCAACCAGAACACTGATCCATCAACCCAGAAAACCATAGAGAAAGGATGTTTCCTTTGGACTTCCTCTCCAGGCTGTGGTTCCACACAGTTGAGCGCCACCTGCAGTGGAGAATACAAACCGTACCTACCTACACACTGTCCTCCTTTGCTCCTTTGAGGTGGTCCTGGGTGGTCTGTAGCAGAAGGAAGGTGACAACATACTGTATATTTGGTTTTAATACTGCTGGCTGGTTGTTTATAGCACAATTATACCCCCTATACCCTGAAGAAGGAATGCGTCTGGTTGGTCTAATGCCTGGGGGAGGACTTACATTTCATTTGTTACCCAGCTATGGGCTATTAAATGGGTATTATGTGTATTTCTGACTCACCAGCAAATTTATGGTTTTATGGCTAACAGCTGATTATATATTTTTACATACTATTGTAATAAAGTTGTGATACGTTTTTACTATACTTTTGTCGATCGTTCTACACATTGCCTTTGAGGAACCACAAGAACTCTACAGTCATAGCCAAAAATCTTAACACCCCCCCCCCCCCCGCCCTCCTGCATTTCTGTCAGATAACGCACCACTTAACCCAGAAAACTGATGCAATGGCAACTGTTTTGCCATTCTCATTTTATTTCTTTTGTTTGTATTGGTGACACAAGAAAGTGGAGAAACAAAAAGCCAAATCTGACCCATTTCACGCAAAACCCCAAAAATGAACTGGACAAAATTATTGGCACCCTCCATGTAATATTTGGTAGCACACCCCTTGGAAAAAAATAACTGAACTCAATGTGTTTCTGTCACCATCAGTTGAGTTTCTTCCACCTCTCCACTGGAATTTTGGATCGCACTTCTTCCTCCAACTGCTCCAGGTCTCTCAGATTGGAAGGTTCCTTTTCCCAACTGCTGTTTTGAGATCTCTCCACAGGAGCTCTATGGGATGGAGATCTGGACTCATTGCTGGCCAGTTCAGTCCTCTCCAGCAGTTTGTCTGAAACCATTTCTGGGGGCTTTGTGACGTGTGCTTTGGGTCATTGTCCTGGAAGACCCATGACCTCTGACGGAGACCCAACTTTTTGACACCAGGCCCTACATTGCCCCCCAGAATTCTTTGGTAGTCTTCAGATTTCATAATGCCATGCACATGGCCAAGACATCCAGTGCCTGAAGCAGCAAAGCTACCCCAAACCATCAGTGAGGGACTGTATTCTTTTCTTTAAAGGCCTCATTGCTTTTTCTGACAACAGTAGAATGATGGGCTTTACCAAAAAGCTGGAATTTTGTTTCTCCACAGCACATTCTTCCAAAAGGATTTTGGCTTCCTCAAGTAAGTTTTGGCAAACGCCAATCTAGCTTTTTTATGTTTCTGTGTCAACAATGGGGTCCTCCCGGGTCTCCTCCCATCATATTTCTGTGTCAGCAGTGGAGTCCTCCTGGGTCTCCCACCATATTTCTGTGTCAGCAGTGGGGTCCTACTGGGTCTCCTCCCATATTTCTGTGTCAGCAGTGGGGTCCTCCTGGGTTTCCCACCATATTTCTGTGTCAGTAGTGGGGTCCTCCTGGGTCTCCTCTCATATTTCTGTGTCAGCAGTGGGGTCCTCCTGGGTCTCCCACCATATTTCTGTGTCAGCAGTGGGGTCCTCCTGGGTCTCCTACCATATTTCTGTGTCAGCAGTGGGGTCCTCCTGGGTCTTCTACCATATCTCTGTGTCAGCAGTGGGGTCCTCCTGGGTCTCCTACCATATCTCTGTGTCAGCAGTGGGGTCCTCCTGGGTCTCCTACCATATCTCTGTGTCAGCAGTGGGGTCCTCCTGGGTCTCCTACCATAGCGTCCTTTCTTGGTCAGATGGTGACGAATAGTGCGAGCTGACACTGCTGTACCCTGTGCCTGAAGGTCAGCTTGAATTTGTATGGAAGTTGATCGAGGTTCTTTAGCCACCATTCAAACAATCCTTCATTGCAATCTTTGATCAATTTTTATCTTCCATCCACGTCCAGGAAGATTAGCTACAGCACCATGGTCTGTAAACTTCTTGACAATGTTGCGTACAGTGGACACAGAAACATGAAGATCCCTGGAGTTGGACTTGGAACCTTGAGGTTGTCCATGCTTTTCCACCATTTTTGTTCTCCAATCCTCAGACACTTCTTTGCTGCTCTTCCTCTCCTCCATGTGGCACACAGAGACACCCAACAGAAAGGTGGAGTCCATTTGTCACCATTGTCCCCGGTTGTTGGTGTGATTTCTATATTGTCAGCGCCCGGTCCTGGATACGGGGAGTTTAATGACAAATCACAGGAGCATCACAGACTGGGAATGCAATTTTTTCTTACAATTTTGGGAAGGTGCCAATAATTTTGTCCAGTCCATTTTTGGGGTTTTGTGTGGAATGTGTCATGACCAGTGCACAAGAGATAAGCTAGTCAAGACCCTCTACACCACCATCTCACTCTCTCACATACCCCCTCTTTAACCTATCATTAACCACTTGACCTCTAGAGGATTTACCCCCTTTAATGACCACGCCTCTTTTTGCTACTGGGCGCTACACTAATTCAACTGATAATTGCGCGGTCATGCAATGCTGCACCCAAACGAAATTTACATCCTTTTTTTCACACAAATAGAGCTTTCTTGCGGTGGTATTTGATCACCTGTGCGCTTTTTATTTTTCACGCTATAAACAAAAATAGGCCAAAGATTTTGAAGAAAAACAATATTTTTTACTTTCAGCTCTAAAAAATATATAGTTAAAAAGTTGGTTATAAATTTAGGCCAAAATGTATTCTGCTCCATGTTTTTGGTAAAAAAAATCCCAATAAGTGTATATTGATTGCTTTGTGTGAAGTTATAGCGTCTACAAACTATGGTATAAATACTGCAATTTACGCCATTTTTTTGCTATACAGCGCTGCGCTAGTTTAACGGACAATTGCGCGGTCATGCAATACGGTACATAAATGAAATTTACATCCTTATTTTCCCCACAAATTGAGCTTTCTTTTGGTGGTATTTGATCGCCTGTGCGGTTATTTTTTGCGCTATAAAAAAAAAGGCGGACAATTTTGTGGAAAAAAAACCAATATTTTGGACTTTTTGCTATAAAACATGTCCAGTAAAAAAAAATTTAAAACTCAAATTTAGTCATAAATTTCTGCCAAAATGCATTCTGCGACATGTCTTTGCTAAAAAAAAAACAATACGTGTAAATTAATTGGTTTATATGAAAGTTATAGCGTTTACAAATGGCGGGAAAGATACTGGGATTTTTAGTTTTTTTTTATACTAATAATGGCGGCAATCAGCGACTTATGGCGGCGATCAGTGACTTATGGCGGGACTGCGGCGGACATTCTGACATTGGGGGGCACTGACTTGGGGTCACTGACATCCCCAGTGACACCAATACAGTGATCAGTGCAAAAAAAAAAACACTGACACTGTACTAATGGCACTGGGGAGGAAGGGGTTAACTTTATTTTTCAGGGAAAGGGTTATCTGTGTGAGGGGGGAGTGTTTTACTAGGGGGCGGGGCGGGGGGGTGTGCTGCAGGGAACACCGCTGATCGGGACAGATAAACTCTTCTGTCCGATCAGCGTGTCAGGAGCTGTCAGGGAACTGACAGAAAGCAGAGCTACTGCAGCTGTGCTCTCTGTCAGCGACTGCCGCCGATCGCTGGGACATAGCCGGTAACGACCGGCTGTGACCCGGCGACTGACATCCGCGGCTGTGATCAGCGGGACAGGTAGGGCGGCGGCACGCCTCGCGCACGCCCCCTACCTGTTTGCAAAACACACGTTTTAAAACGTGGTTTTGCCCAGCCGTGCCGCCCTGCCAACGTATTTATACAGTGGCTGGGCGGCATGTGGTTAAAGAAAAACATAACACCGATTGGAGTCAAATGGCCAACACGGCCTTTTATTAACACTTCAACTTCAATACACAAAACATTCCTTAAAACAGAAACATACAGGAGAAGTTGTTGGTCTTCGAAGGCACCAAAGCAGAACCGATATCCCCCTGCGGAACCAATATTATAACTAGGCCTCCAGCCGCAACGCACGGGCTCGGAGACAAAACATACCATCCGCAGTGCAGAACCTCCACCTTCCAGTTAAACCTCAGTTAACTGTAATACCCCCCCGGGCACACCATACCGCCGATGGGTCCCAAACCATTATCTTTAGCTTCAAAATAAGTGCCGCCTCCAAAGATCAACAACCGTCCTCGGAACCTGAACAAAAAACCCCGGAGAAGTGACAAAACACCCACACAACCCCAAGGGAGGGCGGGAGGGAAGCTCGCTCTCCGCTGTCTCCTCCTACACTGATTGACGACCCTCCCCCATCCACACCCAAAGATGTCGAAGACCCCACCCTACACCCCTCAGTTACCAATCAGGTACTTGGCCATACCCTAAATCCCACCTCTTCCTTTTTTTAACCCTTTCCTGCCTTTGTTTAACCACCTCTTAGCCTAGTCATGTCTGCCCTGCGCTATTTTCTTCTCTTTCCTTTCGCTACGGACATCTCTGATTTGGCTTTTTGCTTCATCACTTTTTTGTGTCACCAATACAAACCAAAGAAGTAAACATGAGAATGATAAAACATCTGTTACTACAACGATTTTCTGAGCAAAGTGGTGGATTATCTGTCAGGAACGCAGGGAGGGCAATATTTTTGGCCATGACTGTAAATACATTTAATTTAGGGATGTAACAAATCAAACTGCTTTCATCATTTTTCGGACCGGGTCCATCTAGTTTGACCAATAACAAATAAATAAACGAATAAAGTGTTCTAGGAATAAAAACAAACTCTAGGTGGACATCCAAGCATGCCGAGATTATCTCCAGTTTTATGGACAATATTCACTGGGCGATGCAGGTCAATTAATAGGAACGCATCTTCCCAAACAAAATGCAGGTATCGGAGTTGATGGAAACAGCAAAATGTATCTGTTTTTAGGTCTCGCTAATTAGGTGAGCTTCTTAAAAACTAATGTATAAAGAAAACTAGGAGACACTTTGTGATTCAGGCGGTGGAGAGACTTCAGAGGGCTTTCCTTCTGAACTGATGAGGATGGGTTTTGATCTTGTTTTAAGTAACTCTTTCATCCGGCTCCATCAAAAAGAAACGCAAAATTAATACAAAGCTCCAGCAGGGTTTGTGTTGCCCATGAAACATCGGATGAAGAAAACATTTTTTCTACCACACTGGGATAAAATCTGACCTCTCGTCTGGGAGGTCTGGCGTGAAGATGTTGATATGCACACGGTGTATGGATGTGTTTGCTCCGAAGGCGACGTCTGATTAGAATACCGCATCCAGCTGGCTGGTCTGAATTTTATACACATACTAATGGAAAATAATCAAAAGTTACTTTAAAAGAAACTTAGGATCAAAGAACAAAGAAATTAGGATGAGCAGAGTTCACTTTGCGAAGATAATCAGAGATTTAGTAGAGGGCTGAAAGAAAAAAGAGCCCACCAAATATTTCATCAAGGGACAGATTGTTATTACCACTTCATATTTATTTCTATTCATTTGTCCTTTTTTATTGGAGTTTCTCAGCAGTAGAAGTGGAGCAAGCTTTGATGTACAATGTAAAGGCGCCGAGGTCTGACTCTCTGCTGCTTTACTTTTTTTAACTCTTTATTTTACTTTTTTTCCAAAAAATGTACTGTTTGCCATGCAATGATCACAGCCATGAGAATATGACCACCCACCATAACATCTTGACCACCCACCAAATGTTGGGTAGGTCCCCATTTTGCCTCCAAAGCAGCCCTGACCCGTCGAGGCTTGGACTCTGAAACTAAACCTCTGAAGGTACCTGGCACCAAGCCGTCAGTAGCAGATCCTATAAGTCCTGTAAGTTGTAAGGTGGGGTCTCCATGGATCAGACTTGTTTTTCCAGCACATCCCACAGATGCTCAATTGGATTGAGATCTGCAGAAATTGGAGATCAAGCCAACACCTCAAACTCGTTGGTGTGTTCCTCAAAACATTCTTGAACCATTTTGTCAGGGCCCATTATTCTACTGAAAGAAGCCACTGCCATCAGGGGATACCATTTCCATGAAGGGGTGTACTTGGTCACTAACAATGTTTAGGTAGGTGGTACGTGTCCAGTAACATCAACATGGATGGCAGGATCCAAGGTCTCCCAGCAGAACATTGCCCAAAGCATCATACTGCCCCCACCGGCTTGCCTTCTTCCCACACTGCATCCTGCCATCTCTTCCCCAGGTAAGTAAAGCACACACACCCAACCATCCACACAATGGAAAAGAAAACATGATTCGTCAGACCAGGCCACCTTCTTCCATTGCTCAGTGGTCCAGTTCTGATGCCCACGTGTCCATTGTAGGCCCTTTTGGCTGTGCACATGGGTCAGCATGGGGCACCATGATCAGTCTGCAGCTACACAGCCCCATACACAACAAAATGCGATGCTCTGTGCATTCTTACACCTATCAGAACCAGCATTCACTTTTTCAGACATTTGAGCTCCAGTAGCTCTTCTATTGGATTGGACTATACAGGTTAGCTTTCCTTTCCCACCACTATCAATGAGCCTTCCCTCCCCACCTCTATCAATGGGCCTTCCCTCCCCACCTCCATCAATGGGCCTTCCCTCCCAGCTCCATCAATGAGCCTCCCCCCCACCTCCATCAATGAGCCTACCCCCCACCTCCATTAATCAGCGTTCCCCCCACCTCCATCAATGAGCCTTCTTGCCCCACCCCCATCATTGAGCCTTCCCTCATCCCACTTCCATCAATGAGCCTTCCCTCCCCACCTCAATCAGTGAGCCTTCACCTCCACTTCCATTAATGAGCCGTCCCCTCTCCTCTATCAATATGCCTTCCCTCCCCCACTTCCATCAATGAGCCTTCCCTCCCCACCTCCATCAATGAGCCTTCCCCTCCACCTCCATCAATGAGCCTTCCCCTCCACCTCCATCAATGAGCATTCCCCTCCCCACCTTCATCAGTGAGCCTTCCCCTCCACCTCCATCAATGAGCATTCCCCTCCACCTCCATCAATGAGCCTTCCCTCCCCACCTCCATCAATGAGCCTTCCCCTCCACCTCCATCAATGAGCATTCTCTCCCCACCTCCATCAATGAGCCTTCCCTCCCTCCCCAGCTCCATAGATGAGCCCCCCCCCCCACCTCCATCAATGAGCTTTTCTCCCCTACCTCCATTGATGAGCCTCCCGCCCACCTCCATCAATGAGCCCCCCCCCCACCTCCATCAATGAGCCCCCCCACCCCAGCGCTCCACGGTGAACAGTGGGTGTGGCCAAATCATTTTAACAGTAAGTGGGTCTTAAAGGGGCATGGTTAACCACTTCCCATCCGCCCTATAGAAGAAATACTGCTACAGGGCGGCACAGTGCACAAAATCACGTATTTATGCATTTCCGGGTAGGGGGTGCACACAGCTATACACAGCAATGTGCTTACAGTGAAGCACACAGACCCTGCCCCAATGTAAACACTCCCTGCACACAGGTAACCCTTTGGTCGCACCTCACATTAACCCCTTCCTGCCCAGTGCCATTAGTACAGTGTTAGTGCTTTTTATTAGCACTGATCACTGTATTGGTGTCACTGGGGATGTCAGTGGCACCAAGTCAGTTCCCCCCCAGTGTCAGAATGCCCGCCGCAGTCCCACTACAAGTCACTGATCGCCGCCATTACTAGTAAAAATTAAAAATGAAAAATCCCATTATCTATACCGCCATTTGTAGACACTATAACTTTCACGTAAACCGATGAATTTACACGTATTGGGATTTTTTTATAGCAAAGGCACCGAGCAGAATACATTTTGGTCTAAATTTATTACAAAATTAGATTTTTAAGAATTTTATACTGGACGTGTTTAACAGCAAAAAGTCACAAATATTGTTATTTTCTCACAATTATCACATTTTTTTTTTGTTTATAAGGCAAAAAATTAACCACTTCAAGTCCGGACACTTTCCCCCCCTTCCAGTCCGGACACTTTCCCCCCTTCCAGTCCGGACACTTTCCCCCCTTCCAGTCCGGACACTTTCCCCCCTTCCAGTCCGGACACTTTCCCCCCTTCCAGTCCGGACACTTTCCCCCCTTCCAGTCCGGACACTTCCCCCCCTTCCAGTCCGGACACTTTCACCCCCTTCCAGTCCGGACACTTCCCCCCTTCCATTCCGGACACTTTCCCCCCTTCCAGTCCGGACACTTCCCCCCCTTCCAGTCTGGACACTTTCACCCCCTTCCAGTCCGGACACTTTCCCCCCCTTCCAGTCCAGACACTTTCCCTCCCTTCCAGTCCGGACACTTTCCCCCCCTTCCAGTCCGGACACTTCCCCCCCTTCCAGTCTGAACACTTTCCCCCCTTTCCAGTCCGGACACTTCCCCCCTTCCATTCCGGACACTTTCCCTCCCTTCCAGTCCGGACACTTTTCCCCCCTTTCTGTCCGGACACTTTCACCCCCTTCCAGTCCAGACACTTTCCCCCCCCTTCCAGTCCGGACACTTTCACCCCCTTCCAGTCCGGACACTTCCCCCCCTTCCATTCCGGACACTTTCCCCCCTTCCATTCTGGACACTTTCCCCCCTTCCAGTCCGGACACTTTCCCCCCTTCCATTCTGGACACTTTCCCCCCTTCCAGTCCGGACACTTCCCCCCCCTTCCATTCCGGACACTTTTACTCCCTTCCAGTCCGGACACTTCCCCCCCCTTACAGTCTGGACACTCCCCCCCCCTTCCATTCCGGACACTTTCACCCCCTTCCAGTCCGGACACTTCCCCCCCTTCCATTCTGGACACTTTCCCCCCTTCCATTCTGGACACTTTCCCCCCTTCCAGTCCGGACACTTTCCCCCCTTCCATTCTGGACACTTCCCCCCCTTCCATTCCAGACACTTTCCCCCCTTCCATTCTGGACACTTTCCCCCCTTCCAGTCCGGACACTTTCCCCCCTTCCATTCTGGACACTTTCCCCCCTTCCAGTCCGGACACTTCCCCCCCTTCCATTCCGGACACTTTTACTCCCTTCCAGTCTGGACACTCCCCCCCCCTCCATTCTGGACACTCCCCCCCCCCTTCCAGTCCGGACACTTTTACTCCCTTCTAGTCCGGACACTTCCCCCCCCTTCCAGTCCGGACACTTTCACCCCCTTCCACTCCAGTCACTTTCACCCCCTTCCAGTCCGGACACTTTCACCCCCTTCCACTCCAGTCACTTTCACCCCCTTCCAGTCCGGACACTTTCACCCCCTTCCAGTCCGGACACATTCACCCCCTTCCAGTCCGGACACTTTCACCCACTTCCAGTCCAGACATTTTCCCCCCCCTTCCAGTCCAGACACTTTCCCCCCCTTCCAGTCTGGACACTTTCCCCCCCTTCCAGTCTGGACACTTTTACCCCCTTCCAGTCCGGACACTTTCTCCCCTTTCCAGTCCGGACACTTTCACCCCCTTCCAGTCCGGACACTTTCCCCCCCTTCCAGTCCGGACACTTTCCCCCCCTTCCAGTCTGGACACTTTCCCCCCCTTCCAGTCTGGACACTTTCCCCCCCTTCCAGTCCGGACACTTTCCCTCCCTTCCAGTCCGGACACTTTCCCTGTCTTGGAAATTCGCTTTCAATGAATTTTTCCTTACCGTGAGTACCCGCAGTTGGATGCGCAGCAATCCCCCATAAAGCTGTGCGAATTTCACTGCAGCCATATTACGCCCTCCACTTACAGCGACTGCAGCTTAGCTCTACGATTCCTGCGCTTCCAACTGGTATGCAAAGGTTTTTAGCTCTGTTGAGATGTGGGAAAAAATGGAGCTCCCGTGACCCAGGAATGATCAGGTGACACTCTCAGGTTGGAGTTGGAATTCACTCTCTGTCCGGCTCTAACCCCGGACTCCTGATTTATTCACTTACAAAAAAACACACACGCCCCCCCACACGGGGGTCAGGTCAATCCCCTCCCACAGAACAATGTATAGGGGGTGTCCATACACGAGAATGTACATCCTGTTTGGAGTGTAGCGTTTCCTCTTATCTATACAGAAAACCAATTAAACCAATCCTCCCCTCCCCCTGGTGAGCTCTCTGTGGAGAGCAAGCTTCCCATCCTTTACATGCTATCAGCTCCTAGTAGTATGTTCACTCTCTGTACAAGCATCCCCTTAGATTAAACAGTGTCAGTCTGTATCTGAATGGGCCCGATTCGATCTATATTGAAACACATCCATCCAGATACAGTTCAGGTCGGTAGTGGCTTGTAAGATATACATGAGCCTACACACGGAGTTTGCACTGCCCGGTGCCTGGCCATACAAAGTCCATGCGGTACTTTGCTGCTGATATGTGGATACAGGCCCGCGGCCTACCGCCGGCGGAATTCGCATCGAATGGTGGTATACACGCCGGTCTATAAGCGCAGATCTGCCATCTCATCCATTACCGAGCTGAGTACTGTAATACATACATTGTACATGCACATGGCCCAATTGCAGCCTTCAGAGCTTTAATTATACACACCAGAGACATATGAAGAACACTCATATATGACACATTTAAAGTTCAACCAACAATACAAAATTTCCATGACACCCCCCTTCCAGTCCAGACACTTCCCCCCCTTCCAGTCTGGACACTTTCCCTCCCTTCCAGTCCGGACACTTTCCCCCCCTTCCAGTCCGGACACTTTCACCCCCTTCCAGTCCGGACACTTTCACCCCCTTCCAGTCCAGACACTTTCCCCCCCTTCCAGTCCGGACACTTTCCCCCCTTCCAGTCCGGACACTTTCCCCCCTTCCAGTCCGGACACTTTCCCCCCTTCCAGTCCGGACACTTCCCCCCCTTCCAGTCTGGACACTTTCACCCCCTTCCAGTCCGGACACTTTCCCCCCCTTTCAGTCCGGACACTTTCCCCCCCTTTCAGTCCGGACACTTCCCCCCCCCTTCCAGTCCGGACACTTTCCCCCCCCTTCCAGTCCGGACACTTTCCCCCCCTTCCAGTCCAGACACTTTCCCCCCCCTTCCAGTCCGGACACTTTCCACCCCTTCCAGTCCGGACACTTTCACCCCCTTCCAGTCCGGACACTTTCACCCCCTTCCAGTCCGGACACTTTCACCCCCTTCCAGTCCGGACACTTTCCCCCCCTTCCAGTCTGGACACTTTCACCCCCTTCCAGTCCGGACAATTTCCCCCCCTTCCAGTCCGGACACTTTCCCCCCCTTCCAGTCCGGACACTTTCACCCCCTTCCAGTCCGGACACTTTCCCCCCCTTCCAGTCCGGACACTTTCCCCCCCTTCCAGTCCGGACACTTTCACCCCCTTCCAGTCCGGACACTTTCCCCCCCTTCCAGTCCGGACACTTTCACCCCTTCCAGTCCGGACACTTCTCCCCCCCTTCCAGTCCGGACACTTTCCCCCCCTTCCAGTCCGGACACTTTCACCCCTTCCAGTCCGGACACTTCTCCCCCCCTTCCAGTCCGGACACATTCACCCCCTTCCAGTCCGGACACTTTCCCCCCCTTCCAGTCCAGACACTTTCACCCCCTTCCAGTCCGGACACTTTCCTCCCCTTCCCGTCCGGACACTTTCCCCCCCTTCCAGTCTGGACACTTTCACCCCCTTCCAGTCCGGACACTTTCCTCCCCTTCCCATCCGGACACTTTCCCCCCCTTCCAGTCTGGACACTTTCACCCCCTTCCAGTCCGGACACTTTTACCCCCTTCCCCCCCAGGCCAATTTTCAGCTTTCAGCGCTATCACACTTTGAATGACAATTGCGCGGTCATGCAACACTGTACCATATGAATTTTTTAGCATTTTTTTAAGCCAGATAAAACTTTATTTTGGTGGTATTTATTCACCGCTGGGATTTTTACTTTTTTTGCTAAGTAAATGAAAATGTCCAAAAATTTTGAAAAAAGTGTTTTTCTTATAAAATTTTGCAAATAAATAATATTTCAGCATAAATCTTATCCAAAATAAGGGCCCGGGGTCAGTAGGGGGCCCCATGAGATGCCCCTGGTACCTTTTTCATAGGCTTTACTGAGTTTAGGCAAGGAAACAGGGGCCCCATGATCCCCTATTGCCCGGGGGCCCTATGGGTTATCAGTCCGCCCCTGATCCAGAATGCATCCAGAGTGCGTTTTTGTGGTGTGAACTGGCCTTTACTCAGTTCTGTTCTGTTCTACTCTATTCTTTTCTATCCTATTCTGTTTTATTCAAATTTTTTTCAAAATTCGAATTTCAGAAGATGACTATATTCTTTCAATTCTATTTGACTTGATACTTTTCTTTTCTATTCCTTTATTTTCTATTTTATCCTATTCTTTTATTTCCTATTCAGGGGCGGACTGACAACTCATTGGGCCCCTGTTCCTCGCCCACACCCAAAAAAGCCTGTGAAAAAGCCAATGAAAGGCAATGAAAGGTACCAGGGGCATCTCATGGGGTCCCCTACTGACCCCGGGCCCTCAGGCAGTGCCCCAGTTTCCAAATGGTCAGTCCACCCCTGCTCCTATTCTATCTAATTCTATTCTATTCTTTTTGAAATTTGAATTTAAAGACGGCTATACTGTATACACAGTCTTTGACGGAAATCAGCAATGGTCAGCAACATATTTATCATTCAAATTTGTTTTCGAATTTGATTTAAATTGCGGCCGAAATGTAGTTTGGTTATTTTTGATTCTTTTTAAATTTGTCACTATTGTAATTCAGGAATTTGGATACATTGTTTGTGTATTCAGTAATCAGAATTCCGTTCATTCCGTTGGATTACACTGTTCAACAAATTTTTATTTTTTTGCCAGTTTTGGAAACAAAAGGATCCATTTCTTAATGAATTTCACATTCTGAGTTCAAATATAACAATGAAATTTGTCAATTGGCTCTAGTTTTTCTGTAAACGGAACGTTTTCTACTATAGGCGTAGTGACTACATAATGCACAATAATTATATAGATAGATGTCTTTCCACAAATATAAAGCAAGTGATATGACTACATAACAAAGCCTAAATGGCAGAATATATTGCATAGGATTACCAAGAACAATGATAGCCATAAGCTAAGTTGAATCATTTTAATACTTAGGATTCTCACTAGTTTTGTCTTCAGTTTGTGTCGGTTTTGCTTCTCTTGGCTTTTCTCTTGTATTCGAGGAAAGGGCTATCTCTTACAACTGCACGTGACTACACGCTTCAGGTTCTTCCTCACTTGACTCAACCACGAAGGATTCTGGTGCTTTAGGAATTGGTAGCCCCTCTCCATGAGGAACTGGACGTATTGCCGATGGAATATTTGGATAGTGCACAGATAACCTTTTCTTCTTATTTAGCCCTTTTGTTGGAGGCACCATACAAAAGTAACAATTCCTAACATGATCTGTTGGCTCTCTCCAAATCATTGGCACAGCGAAAGGCATAGATGCCTTTTTTCCATTCAACCATTGCTCCAGTGCCGTCCCACAAGAATTGCAGCATATATGTGGTGCCCGGCTCTTGTCCTGGTCTCCTATCTTGCAGCCAAAATACAAGTTGTAGGCTTTCTTAATCATTCCTGTTATCCTCCTTTTTTGTGAGATAAAAGTTATTTCACCGCAGATATAGCAGAAATTATCTGCTTTATTCACACAAGTTCGAGGCGTTACTGAGTAGCCTATATAAGCAGAAAACGAAATGTAAAGACGAACTCCAAGCAGCTACAGATACTGCAGCTTTTATGCAGTGAAGTGATGCAATTAAAGGCTAATATTGCATCATCTCAGTATACATGACATTTTCTATTGGTCACCAGTATCAATTGCGCAATATGCAGCTGAAGTTGCATCATAATTTTGAATGGCTTACGTCATTAGATGGGTGAATATATCATGGAAACTAGAGCCAATCAACATTTTTTAGGGTCATTTTCGTTTTCAGCACCCCAAAATTATGTAAGATTAGCTAATTTTATGCCCAAAACTTTTTACCTGTTGAACAGTGTTATTTGTTGTTTTTTTACCTCTCCTCCATTCCTCTTTTATAATCCGGGGTGGTAGAATTCAGTCTATTAATATTATATATATACAGTATATGATATATAAAACTGTAATAACGTGTTTTACGGGTCTGAGAACAACTGTTACATGTTCTGTTTGTAATCCAGCTGTATACATTGTTTCAGCAGTTGGTTACATTGAGATCCAAGGTCCCGATGAAGCCGGACTTCCCCACAAAATATATATATATTATCTGATACATGATAAATAAAGCGCCAATATGTTACATTCATATTTTTTGTCTGTATGACACCTTCGGAGGTAAATATAAAGTCCCCCTCTGCAAGTTTTTGTTTATATCTGTTCTGTTTTACTTTTCTTTTATTCTTTTCTGTTCTATTCTGTTTTATTCTGTTCAAAAATCGAATGTCAGAAGACGGCCATATTCTTTCTATTCTATTATTTTATTTTATTTTTGATTTGATTATTTTCTATTCTATCCTATTTCTTTATTTTCTATTCTATTTTATTCTATTCTTTTCAAAAATTGAATGTCAGAAGACGGCCATATTCTTTCTATTCTATTATTTTATTTTATTTTCGATTTGATTCTTTTCTATTCTATCCTATTCTTTTATTTTCTATTCTATTTTATTTTAGTCTTTTAGAAAATCGAATGTCAGAAGATGTCTATATTCTTTCTATTCTATCATTTTATTTTATTTTATTTTCGATTTGATTCTTTTCTATTCTAGCCTATTCTTTTATTTTCTCATCTATTTTATTCTATTATTTTCAAAAATCAAATGTCAGAAGACAGCTATATGCTTTCGATTCTATCATTTTACTTTAGATTTGATTCTTTTCTATTTTATCCTATTTTTTATTTTCTATTCTATTTTATTCTAGTCTTTTCGAAAATCGAATGTCAGAAGACGGCTATCTTCTTTCTATTCTATCATTTTCTTTTCTTTTTTTTTTCTTTTCAATTTGATTATTTTCTATTCTTTTCTTTTATTTTCTATTCTATTCTTTTTAAAAATCGAATGTCAGAAGACGGCTATATTCTTTCTATTCTATCATTTTATTTTATTTTCTATATGATTCTTTTCTATTCTATCCTACTCCTTTATTTTCTATTCTATTTTATTCAAGTCTTTTCAAAAATCGCATTTCGGAAGACGGCTATATTCTTTCTCTTCTATTCTTTTCGATTTGATTATTTTCTATTCTATTTTATTCTATTCTTTTCGAAAATTGAATGTCACAAGACGGCTATATTCTAGCACTAACACACATAGTCTTTGAAGGAAATCAGCACTAGTTCGCAACATGTTTATATTTCAAATTCTGTTTCAAATTTGATTTGAACTTCACACAAAATTTTGTTTTGTTATTTCGGATTCATTTAAATTTGTTACTATTGTAATGGATGCAGAGTTTGCATGTGCTCCCTGTGCCTGAGACATGCTGGGAGGTTAATTGGCTTCTGTGCAAATTGGCCCTAGTATGTATGAATGTGAGTTAGGGACCTTAGATTGTGCGCTCCTTGGGGGCGGGGACTGATGTGAATGGACAATATATATATATATATATATATATATATATATATACTGCTAAAAAAAAGTGAGGATGACTTTTAGTCTGGCATCAAGTCCATGAACCTCCTGGGATATTGATCTGGTCAAGTAAGTCGCAGAGGGGGTTGTTCATCAGTTTCAGCTGCTTTGGTGTTCATGAAATTAACAACAGGTGCACTAGATGGGCTACAATGAGACAACCCCCAAAACAGGAATGGTTTTACAGGTGGAGGACACTGAAATTCTTTCCCTACTCGTCCTTTCTGACTGTTTTTAACTAGTTCTGCATTTGGCTAGGGTCAATGTCACTACTGGTAGCATGAGGCCATACCTGGACCCTACAGAGGTTGCACAGGCAGTCCAACTCCTCCAGGATGGCACATCAATACCTGCCATTGCCAGAAGGTTTGCTGTGTCTCCCAGCACAGTCTCAAGAGCATGGAGGAGACTCCAGGAGACAGGCAGTTCCTCTAGGAGAGCTGGACAGGGCCGTAGAAGGTCCTTAACCCATCAGCAGGACCGGAATCTGCTCCTTTGAGCAAGGAGAAACAGGAGGAGCCCTGCCAGAGCCCTACAAAATGACCTCCAGCAGGCCACTGGTGGGAATGTCTCTGACTAATCAGAAACAGACTTCATGAGGGTGGCTTGAGGGCCCGACATCCTCTAGTGGGCCCTGTACTCACTGCCCAGTACCATAGAGCTGGATTGGCATTTGCCATTGAACCCCAGAACTGGCAGGTCCACCACTGGCACCCTGTGCTTTTCACAGATGAGAGCAGGTTCCCCCTGAGCACATGTGACAGACGTGAAAGGGTCTGGAGAAGCCGTGGAGAATGTTCTGCTGCCTGTAACATGGTTCAGCATGACCGTTTTGGTGGTGGGTCAGGGATGGTCTGAGGAGGTATATCCATGGAGGGACGCACAGACCTCTACAGGCTAGACAATGGCCCCCTGACTGCCATTAGGTATGGGGATGAAATCCTGGGACTCATTGTCAGACCCTACACTGGTGAAGTGGGTCCTGGGTTCCTCCTGGTGCGGTGGGTCCTTGGTTCCTCCTGATTTAGTGGGTCCTGGGTTCCTCCTGGTGCAGTGGGTCCTGGGTTCCTCCTGGTGCAGTGGGTCCTGGGTTCCTCCTGATGCAGTGGATCCTGGGTTCTTCCTGGTACATGACAATGCCCGGTCTCATGTGGGGAGAGTATGCAGGCAGCTCCTGGAGGATGAAGGAATTGATACCATTGAATGGCCCTCACGCTCGCTTGAACTAAATCCAATAGAACACCTCCAGGATGTCATGTTTCGGTCCATCCAACACCTCCAGGTTGCACCTCAGACTGTCTAGCAGCTCAGTGATGCCCTGGTCCAGATCTGGGAGGAAATCCCCCAGGACACCATCTGTGGTCTCATTAGGAGCCTCCCCCAACGTTGTCAGGGACCATTCTGAGTTGCTGCAATGACATTTCAGCACAATGGACTCGCCTGCTGCATCATTTCTTCACTTTGATTTTTGGGGTGTCTTTGAATTCAGTCCTCTGTAGGTCGATCATTTCCATTTCCACCAAACGATGGGGCGTCCTTACGTTCCTCACACATCACCCCGTCCATGTCAGTACAGAGATCCAGCAGGAGATTCCTCCCCATTGAGATCTGATGGGTTTTCAAAGTCTTCCTTTAACTTTTTGAGCCGTGTATTTTCACTATCAATGCCATAATTTCACCAGTGGATGCAAACGTTTGAGCACAATTTGTGCCTAAAAGTCCCACATACCCACATGAACATTTTTTGTTGTCATCTTGAGGGATGTTGGCACGGACTTACAGTTAAACGTCAGGCCTCACTTGATGTCTATTGCTAGTTTTAGATACAGCGTGGGGGCATTCAGTCTCTACATCCAAATATCCAGTTCACACCACGATATCTCAGAAAATTGTTGCAAAATGTGTCATTTATTATTATTCACTAACAGCATGTTGCCTGGACAACCACTGTCCTTTTTATCTGGCCAGACAAAACGCGCTATCTCTGTGCCTTTCAAAGCGTACAAGGTCCCCAGCTGTGCAAGCTCACTCCCTTGTATCTATCTTCAAATGCTACCAGACGCAGAGATTGGACGGGTGCCTTTCAAAGGGGATTTTACACAATTATCATTTAATTATTCCAAGAGTCAGTCTAGTCTCACAAGTACTATCTGCAGGCAGGCGGTTTCTTCTTTTTGTCCGAGAAAACCGGCTGAGGAGACGGAGATGTTTTTGAAGTTAAATTACTGTCTGCTCTAAAACTTTGAAGAGTGGAGTGACCAGTGTGAGGTTTCTGATACGTGAGGAGGTTCTCTTTAACCTCCAGGTGGGGGGACTCATTTTCCTTTATCGCCACCCACTCCAGAACCAACCAGGTTTGCACCAGCAGAAACACAGAACTCTCTCTACCCCAGGCATTGGCTATCCTTAATTCTTCTCTCTAGTAGATCATCACACCGAGCCTCTGGTTGCCCTAAAACGTCTTTACTTCCTTAATTATGTAAAACAGTCCATATTTTTGGTAAAGTTGCTCCTAGATAATGGTCAATAGAACTTTGGTACACTTGTCAGACCAAACATGAGGTAGGAGGAGCATACGTGTACCGACACAGTCCACAGTTAATTATTTGAGGATTTCGGTCTTATCTTCATGTCCCATTCTGAGGTTTACTAGATGGCTTCCTAGATGAAGAAGGAGTCCTTCACCAGCCCTTTCACCGAAGAGAGGAGCACGAGCAACCCTTCTCTGCTGCTGTTTACTGGCTCTCCTTCTCTTCTAGACTCCACCCATGCCTTAAATAGGCCCCCTGACTAGAGCTTCACCTGCAGGGAGGTGTAAGAATTAAAGAAAGTTAGGTCTCCATCAGAGGTCATGGGTCTTCCAGCCGGACAATGACCCAAAGCACATGTCAAAAAGCCCCCAGAAATGGTTTCAGACAAAGCGCTGGAGAGGACTGAACTGGCCAGCAATGAGTCCAGATCTCCATCCCATAGAGATCCTGTGGAGAGATCTCAAAACAGCAGTTGGGAAAAGGAACCTTCCAATCTGAGAGACCTGGAGCAGTTGGTGAAAGAAGAGCGATCCAAAATTCCAGTAGAGAGGTGGAAGAAACTCATTGATGGTGGCAGGAAGACATTGATTTTAGTTATTTTTTCCAAGGGGTGCGCTACCAAATATTAAATTGAGGATGGCAATAATTTTGTCCAGTCCATTTTTGGTGTTTTGCATGGAATGTGTCAGATTTGGCTTTTTGTTTCTCCACTTTTTTGTATCATACCAATACAAACAAATGAAATAAACATGAGAATGCCGAAACATTTGTAATCACAACAATTTTCTAGGCGAAGTGGTGCGTTATCTGACAGAAATGCAGGGGTGTCAATAATTTTGGCCATGACTGTATATGAGTGGGTTCCCTCCAGGCAAACCTGCCCTTAGTTTACCTACTGTTAAATGTGCTCCAACTTGGGAGACCCTTCAGGGACATGTGTACCCACACAGCCCACAGTTCATTCCTGAAGACTCTCTGTCTTATCTCCATGTCCCATTCTGAGTTCTGCTGGATAGAGTCTTTTCTAGATGGAGATGGAGTCCTTCCCAGTCCTTTTCCTCAAGGGAAGAGCATGAGCCACCCTTCTCTGCTGCTCTCTCTTCTTCCCGGCTCTCTCTCTAGACTCCATCCACACCTTAAATAGGCACCTGGACTAGAGGGAGGAGTAAGAATTAAGGGGAAACTTATACCTGTCTACACACTTCATGTCAGGGAAGTTCTGCCCATAGTGCAAATGGAGTTCCGAGGCCCATATGGATGCACAGACATGGACCTGCATGTACTTGTGAATGCCCAGGTGCAAGCGCAACCGTGGCTAATATTGGCACCAAATGGACTATTTTAGGTTGAGCAGCTGCACTAGTCGGTTGCTTTCTGATCTACAGCATTTCCCGTGCCTGATTTCTGTGATTGACCCGGCTTGTCTGGACTATGCTTGAATGCTCCCCGACCTGACCTTAGCTTGTCTTTTGACCCAGCTTTACCTTCTGCCCCTCTCCCTGCTCTTCTGGTGCTGACCTCGGCCTGTGCTCTGATCATTCTCCTGTCTGCCGTCTATGCCTGATCTGACCTTCTATTACCGTCTCACCATTGCATCCTGTCGTGTCCTGCCTGTCTAGTGTCCCCAGACCGGCACGCTATTCACCTGGTCTCTGCCAGTCATTTGCCAGCCAAGTGTCTGCCAGCCTGTTCTGCACCAGTCACCTGCCAGTCAAACCAATGCTCGTCTGCCATTTGCCAGTTTGGGGCCTGCTCTGCCTGTTGCCATCTTCTGTCCTGGCCATCTGGTCCGCTCCTGGTGAGGCATCAGATACCTGCCTGTACAGTCTGCAGGAAATCTTACAGGCACTCTTGCAGCCACTGTCTCACTACCAAGGGTCCTTGAGCCCAGAGCTGTAAGAGAGGTATCATATACCTGGTGATGGAGGCCAATGGAGAGAGGGCTTCCCTTGCGGCTAAGTTCCGGACTCCGATGAGAGTGGGAATGCGGGAGTCAGGCCCAAAGTGGCACAGGTCACCTGTAGGAGTGCTGGTTGGTGGTCCACTCAGAAGCACAGCTGGTGTACGGAGATAGGTCTGCAGACAGGAGGCACCTGTGCGTGGTATGCAAGCCCTTCCGGGATTTAGATGTTTTCTGGGTAGTCTGTTCAAGCCAAGGTCAGGTACCAGGTGGGAATCAGAGCAGACGTAGTCAGATGGGATAGCCGAGGTCATACACAGAGGAGCGAGAGAGAGAGTATCCGTAAGCCAAGCTGAGGTCAGATCAGGGGTAAATCAGAGTAGACAGGTCCAGGAGCAAGCCGAGTCGGTATCAGGAAATCACGTGTCAAAGTCACAGGAAACAGGAACAGGGCACGGGGAGCTAGAGATCATCCAGCAACTTGAGGAAGTGATGAGCCTCCTTATAAAGGCCGTCTGGCACCAAACTGAGGCTGATGTGTCCTTCTGCGGCCATGCAGAGTACTGGCAGAAATGCCAGATCTTCCAGAATTTCTGCCGTGGACAGGACCCTAACAAGAGGCCTCTCTCTTCATGTTAGGGCGGCACAGTGGCTAAATGGTTAGCACTCCTGCCTGGAAGTACTAGGGTCATTAGCTTGAATCCCAACCACAGCACCACCTGCCTGGAGTTTGCATGTTCTCGCTGTGCCTCCGTGGGTTTCTCCAGGTGCTTCGATTTCCTTCCACACTCCAAAGACATGCTAGTAGGTTAACTGGATCCTGTCTAAATTGGCCTTAGTAAATATGAATGTGAGTTAGGGACCTTAGATTGTACGCTCCTCGGGGGCGGGGACTGATGTGAATGTACAATATATATGTAAAGCGCTGCGTAAATTGATGGCGCTGTATAAGTACCTGAAATAAATAAATGTCTGACTCTACAACAAGGTACATGCCACTTCTCCGTTGTTTGTTCATTGGCATCAACATTCATACTCTGGTGATAAAAGCATTTGTTGTCCATTTGGACGACTTTCCAATGGTTACAAATTGAGGAAGACTTGGACTTTTGATGTCTATTGTTGGTTGTAGATACGGCGTGACGGCATTCAGTCTCTCAAATACCCAAAGTGTGCATTCAAATTTCCAATTAATTACACGCTATCCCAGAAAATTGTTGCAAAACGTGTAATTTATTATTATTCACGAATGCACAACATCATGTTGCCTGGACAACCACCGTCCTTTTTTTATTTGGACAGAAAAAAACCCTCTGTGCTATCTCTGTGCCTTTCGGTGCGTCCATGGGCCCCCCAGCTCTGCAAGCTCACTCCCTCGTATCCAACTTCAAATGCTACCAGACGCAGAGAATGGACGGGTGCCTTTCAAAGGGGATTTTACACAATTATTATTCAATTGTTCCGAGAGTCCGTCTCACAAGTACTATCTGCAGGCAGGCGGTTTTCTTCTCTTTTTGTCCGAGAAAACCGGCTGAGGAGAGGAAGATGTTTTTGAAGTTAAATTACTGTCTGCTCTAAAACCTCGAAGAGTGGAATGGCCAGTGTGAGATTTGTCTCCGGTTACTGACCCAGAGAGCTGCCGATTGCTCGGATCAATAGAACCTCAGACTCGGCCTGATAAAAGCACACTTCATCCGACATTGAGGCATCCCTTGCTGTTATCTATGCTGTCTGCAGGCAGTGACACCGTGGCTCTTTAACCTCTCCTGTTGACACCACTCTGTGGTGGCTGCAAATGAAATCTCTCAGCTTCAGTACAAAGTCTAAATTGGCTCAATGGAACAGATGAGTCTGAAAAGTGCATCATAACTTCTTCCATGAAAAAAAAAAAAAAAGTTTTATTTCCGCCAAACATTTTTATTTTAACAAGAAAGTCTTTCCTCAAACGTTTGCGATGATCTTCGCCGGAAATATCAGACCAGTTCCAGATATTCTTCTCAGGTAAATGTCAAACAACTGGCAGCCTAACCTGGGGTGGCCAACTGACGAAGACAGAAAGGTTGTCAAAATGTAATGTGGTTGAAGCTTTCCAAAAAGTCCGCGATACAAAGGAATGTCTATCAGGATAAAATCATCTTCATGACTTCTTTTAATCTCGTGATCATTCAGGCTCGGCAGTTAGACCCCATGTACACGGGACGTTTCTGAATGATGGAAACCGGCTGCTGGAAAACGGAGGTTAGAAAATGTCTGTTTAGCCGCGTTTACATAACGTGTTTATTATTATTTTATTGTTTATTCTCTATATCCGCTCTCCCCGGACCCCGCATTCACTATATCCGCTCTCCCCGGACCCCGCATACACTATATCCGCTCTCCCCGGACCCCACATACACTATATCCGCTCTCCCCGGACCCCGCATTCACTATATCCGCTCTCCCCGGACCCCGCATTCACTATATCCGCTCTCCCCGGACCCCGCATTCACTATATCCGCTTTCCCCGGACCCCGCATTCACTGTATCCGCTCTCCCCGGACCCCGCATTCACTATATCCGCTTTCCCCGGACCCCGCATTCACTGTATCCGCTCTCCCCGGACCCCGCATTCACTATATCCGCTTTCCCCGGACCCCGCATTCACTATATCTGCTCTCCCCGGACCCCGCATTCACTATATCCACTCTCCCCGGACCCCGCATTCACTATATCTGCTCTCCCCGGACCCCGCATTCACTATATCTGCTCTCCCCGGACCCCGCATTCACTATATCTGCTCTCCCCGGACCCCGCATTCACTATATCCGCTCTCCCCGGACCCCGCATTCACTATATCCGCTCTCCCCAGACCCCGCATTCACTATATCTGCTCTCCCCGGACCCCGCATTCACTATATCCGCTCTCCCCGGACCTCACATTCACTGTATCCGCTCTCCCCGGACCCCGCATTCACTATATCCGCTCTCCCCGGACCCCGCATTCACTATATCCGCTCTCCCCGGACCCAGCATTCACTATATCCACTCTCCCCGGACCCCGCATTCACTATATCCGCTCTCCCCGGACCCCGCATTCGCTATATCCGCTCTCCCCGGACCCCGCATTCGCTATATCCGCTCTCCCCGGACCCCGCATTCGCTATATCCGCTCTCCCCGGACCCCGCATTCGCTATATCCGCTCTCCCCGGACCCCGCATTCGCTATATCCGCTCTCCCCGGACCCCGCATTCGCTATATCCGCTCTCCCCGGACCCCGCATTCCCTATATCCGCTCTCCCCGGACCCCGCATTCACTATATCCGCCCTCCCCGGACCCCACATTCACTATATCCGCCCTCCCCGGACCCCGCATTCACTATATCCGCTCTCCCCGGACCCCGCATTCACTATATCCTCTCTCCCCGGACCCCGCATTCGCTATATCCGCTCTCCCCGGACCCCGCATTCACTGTATCCGCTCTCCCCGGACCCCGCATTCACTATATCCGCTCTCCCCGGACCCCGCATTCGCTATATCCGCTCTCCCCGGACCCCGCATTCACTGTATCCGCTCTCCCCGGACTCCGCATTCATTATATCCGCTCTCCCCGGACCCCGCATTCACTATATCCGCTCTCCCCGGACCCCGCATTCACTATATCCGCTCTCCCCAGACCCCGCATTCACTATATCTGCTCTCCCCGGACCCCGCATTCACTATATCCGCTCTCCCCGGACCTCACATTCACTGTATCCGCTCTCCCCGGACCCCGCATTCACTATATCCGCTCTCCCCGGACCCCGCATTCACTATATCCGCTCTCCCCGGACCCAGCATTCACTATATCCACTCTCCCCGGACCCCGCATTCACTATATCCGCTCTCCCCGGACCCCGCATTCGCTATATCCGCTCTCCCCGGACCCCGCATTCGCTATATCCGCTCTCCCCGGACCCCGCATTCGCTATATCCGCTCTCCCCGGACCCCGCATTCGCTATATCCGCTCTCCCCGGACCCCGCATTCGCTATATCCGCTCTCCCCGGACCCCGCATTCGCTATATCCGCTCTCCCCGGACCCCGCATTCCCTATATCCGCTCTCCCCGGACCCCGCATTCACTATATCCGCCCTCCCCGGACCCCACATTCACTATATCCGCCCTCCCCGGACCCCGCATTCACTATATCCGCTCTCCCCGGACCCCGCATTCACTATATCCTCTCTCCCCGGACCCCGCATTCGCTATATCCGCTCTCCCCGGACCCCGCATTCACTGTATCCGCTCTCCCCGGACCCCGCATTCACTATATCCGCTCTCCCCGGACCCCGCATTCGCTATATCCGCTCTCCCCGGACCCCGCATTCACTGTATCCGCTCTCCCCGGACTCCGCATTCATTATATCCGCTCTCCCCGGACCCCGCATTCGCTATATCCGCTCTCCCCGGACCCCGCATTCGCTATATCTGCTCTCCCCGGACCCCGCATTCGCTATATCCGCTCTCCCCGGACCCCGCATTCGCTATATCCGCTCTCCCCGGACCCCGCATTCAATACATCCGCTCTCCCCGGACCCCGCATTCACTATATCCGCCCTCCCCGGACCCCACATTCACTATATCCGCCCTCCCCGGACCCCGCATTCGCTATATCCGCTCTCCCCGGACCCCGCATTCACTATATCCGCTCTCCCCGGACCCCGCATTCGCTATATCCGCTCTCCCCGGACCCCGCATTCACTATATCCGCTCTCCCCGGACCCCGCATTCGCTATATCCGCTCTCCCCGGACCCCGCATTCACTGTATCCGCTCTCCCCGGACTCCGCATTCATTATATCCGCTCTCCCCGGACCCCGCATTCGCTATATCCGCTCTCCCCGGACCCCGCATTCACTATATCCGCTCTCCCCGGACCCCGCATTCGCTATATCCGCTCTCCCCGGACCCCGCATTCGCTATATCCGCTCTCCCCGGACCCCGCATTCGCTATATCCGCTCTCCCCGGACCCCGCATTCGCTATATCCGCTCTCCCCGGACCCCGCATTCACTATATCCGCTCTCTCCCCGGACCCCGCATTCACTATATCCGCTCTCCCCGGACCCCGCATTCACTATATCCGCTCTCCCCGGACCCCGCATTCACTATATCCGCTCTCCCTGGACCCCGCATTCACTATATCCGCTCTCCCCGGACCCCGCATTCACTATATCCGCTCTCCCCGGACCCCGCATTCACTATATCCGCTCTCTTCGGACCCCGCATTCACTATATCCGCTCTCTTCGGACCCCGCATTCACTATATCCGCTCTCTTCGGACCCCGCATTCACTATATCCGCTCTCTTCGGACCCCACATTCACCCATAATGCTGATCCGGCCAGTGATTAAATTGAGTTTGACACCCTTGCCCTAGAGGGACGATTACCCTTGCAGACTCCACCTCCTCTGTAATAATGGCACAGTGCCACCTACTGGACAGAAAGGAAATCTTCCCCTGACTGCATATTGCCATCATAAGCTGGCCCTCCCCTCCCATAAACTGGCCCTCCCCGCCCCTGTCCCTGAAGAGTACCAGCTCTAAATATCTGGATTCCTATCTGAGCTTTATATACCCGAGAAGTATTCACATTCCTGCCTACAATACGGTTTTCTATTCATACCTTGGGAACTGTTTGGGTTGCTGGTGCTGTAGGTGAACGTTCTTCACTCCCCCGGTGGCAGGTAGTGCAGCACATGCCGTATCGTGCAATGAAACCACCGGGCTCCGTACACAAAGACAAAGAGGTTTACTTCGGCAATAAACATAATCTGCCTACAGCTGCATAAATTACAAGAAGCTTATTAATCAAATTCCTTTCACAGGATACAGATTATTACACAAGCGGGTTTAAGCCACTTCAGACCTGCCGGCGTTCCAACGCTGGAGGAAAATAATGCACAACAAGCAGAATCTCATCTATCCAATTATAATATGCGAGTTGTTTAACTCTCCCTAACTGCCGCTGTTGACGTTCCCCAAAGGCCTTCACACCAATACGAATCTGAGGATTTCGAATATTTTCTTCCACATCTCCATTTGGCCTCTGGCGACAGCTCTGCAGTGAGGGGGTGGGGGGGCCTCCATAAAGTAAGTTTAATCAGAGACTATGGGGGGGGGGGGAAGCTAAAACAGGCAATGTTGGTAACTTAGAAAGAGATGCGGCCAAGCAGTCAGCGTTTCCGACTTTAATGTTACATGAAATTATAGTGTCCAACAAGGAAATGTTTATGCTTCAAATATATCACTCGAGTCTTAGATGGACATGGGGTGCAGGCTGAAAGATTCTTTCCTCTCTTAGGTCTGGCTGCTCACAAATACCTTGCACCCGTAGCATTCCCCTTGTAGGGGCCGCTGGTGTTAGCTGGTTCTTCCCTAATAGTAGACTTGTAGACTTCACCTCCGCAACATCTCCAACCTCCGCAACATCTCCAACCTCCGCAACACCTCCAACCTCCGCAACATCTCCATCCTTCAAAACATCTCCATCCTTCAAAACATCTTCAACCTCTGCAACATCTCCAACCTCCGCAACATCTCCAACCTCCACAACATCTCCAACCTCCGCAACACCTCCAACCTCCGCAACATCTCCAACCTCCGCAACATCTCCAAACACCGCAACATCTCCAACCTCCGCAACATCTCCAAACACTGCACCATCTCCAACCTCCGCAACATCTCCAACCTCCGCAACATCTCCAAACACCGCAACATCTCCAAACACTGCACCATCTCCAACCTCCGCAACATCTCCAACCTCCGCAACATCTCCAACCTCCACAACATCTCCAACCTCCGCAACATCTCCAACCTCCGCAACATCTCCAACCTCCGCAACATCTACAACCTCCACAACATCTCCAACCTCCGCAACATCTCCAAGATACTCCCATTCTTCACCTTGGAAACCACTAAGCAACTTATTCACTCCCTGGTAATCTCTCACCTTGACTACTGTAACTCCCTCCTCATTGGCCGACCTCATTGCAGGCTATCCCCACTACAGCCCATCATGAATGCTGCTGCCAGACTCATCCACCTTACTAACCGTTCCATATCTGCCATCCTCTGTGCCAATCCCTCCACTGGCCTCCACCCCTCTCTGCCAATCCCTCCACTGGCTTACACTTAGTGTCTGCTAACCCTCTCTGCCAATTCTTCCACTAGCCTCCATTCAATGTCCTCCACCCTCTCTGCCAATCCCTTCACTGGCCTCTACTCTGTGTCCTCCACCCTTCTCTACCAATCCCTCCACTGGCCTCCACTCAGTGTCCTCCACCCCTCTCTGCCAATCCCTCCACTGGCCTCCATTCAGTGTCCTCCACCCTTCTCTGCCAATCCTTCCACTGGCATCCATTCAGTGTCCTCCATCCCTCTCTATCAATCCCTCCCACTGGCCTCCATTCAGTGTCCTCCACCCCTCTCTGCCAATCCCTCCACTGGCCTCCATTTAGTGTCCTCCACCCCTCTTTGCCAATCCCTCCACTGGCTTCTCATTGCCTAACAAATAAAATTAAAAAAATTAACAATTACCTATAAAGCCATTTATAACTCCGCCCCAAATTACATCACCGATCTTGTCTCCAAATATCACCCAAACTGTCTTCTCTGCTCCTTCTCTGGAAGGAGGAAGAAGAAAGGAGGAAGAAAAAAAAAGAAGAAAGGAGGAAGAAGAAAAGGAAGGAGGGAAGAGAAAGAGGAGGAAGAAGAAGGAGAAAAATAAAAAGGAATGAGGAAGAAGAAGAAGGAAGGAAGGAAGGAAGGAAGGAAGAAGAAAAAGGAAGAAGAAGGAATAAGAAGGAGGAAGAGGAAGAAGAAAAGGAAGGAGGAAGAAGAAGGAGGAAGAAGAAGAAGAGGGAAAGAGGAAGAAGAAGGAAAAGGAAGAAGAAGAAGTAAGGAGGAAGAAGAAAAAGAAAGAAGGGGGAAGAAGAAGAAGGAAGGAAGGAGGGAAAAGAAGATGGAAGGAGGAAGAGGAAGAAAAAGAAGCAGGGAGGAAGAAGAAGAAGATGAAGAAGTAAGGAGGAAGAAGAAAAAGAAGGAAAAGAGAAAGAAGAAGGAAGGGGAACGAAGAAGGTGGAGGAACGAAGACGGTATGAGGAAGGAAGGAGGAAGGAAGGGGAAGAAGAAGAAGGAAGGAGGACTGAAGGAGGAAGAAGAAGGAGGAAGAAGAAGAAGAAGGAGGAAGAAGAAGGAAAAGGAGGAAAAGGAAGGAGGAGGAAGAAGAAGAAGGAAGGAGGGGAAGGGGGAAGAAGAAGAAGGAAGGAGGAAGAAAAAAAGAAAGAAGGAGGAAGAAGAAGAAGAAGAAGAAGAAGAAGGAGAAAGTAGAAGAAGAAGAAGGAAGGAAGCAGGGAGAAGAAGAAAAAGAAGCAGGAAGAAAAAGAAGAAGTAAGGAGGAAGAAGAAAAAGAAGGAAAGAGAAAGAAGAAGGAAGGAGGAATGAAGAAGGTGGAGGAACGAAGAAGGAATGAGGAAGGAAGGAGGAAGGAAGGAAGGGGAAGAAGAAGAAGGAAGGAGCACTGAAAGAGGAAGAAAGGAAGGAGGAAGGAAGGAATGAGAAGAAAAAGAAGAAGGAAGAAGAAGAAAGCATAAGGCAGAAGGAAGAAGAGGGAAGGAGAAATGTGACAGTGTAAGGAAACCTTACAGCAGGGGAAGAGAACAGTCCACTATAATATATGGAGAAGAGAGTCTCTGTATGGGTATTCCAGGGCTATAATCCAGGATCTGCTACCTGTATACTGTAGAGTTAGAAAAGACTCTGCAAACAATATGAGAGAAGCAGCGCCCATCTGAATGTAGCACAATGGATTTATTTCTGACAATCAACAAATTGCACATTTACGAAATATGAAGTAAAAACAGACGTTCATCAAAGAAAGCCGCTATCTGCTGTAGGTACCGCCGTCATGGCCGCCTCACGCTGGGAGACACACTGGTAGAAGGATTCTTAGTGGTGCTGCTACTGAATGCCTTATACTAAAAAATGTGAACAGCCTATATAAGTTAATAAAACTATTATTCTCACTTTTGCATTACCGTTGGTACAGCCCTCGTATTACTGAAGCCGGAGCCTTGTTAGGACCAGCGGATACCACCATACATTAATAATACATTTTGCTCAACATGTTAAACTTTTACAGAAACTTTTAGAGGAAAGTGCTATTAAAGACACACCCGCCCTAATTACCCGGGGAGCAGAACATCAGAAGGCATTTCAATATATGAAAGAAAGATTAACACCAGCCCTAGTTCTGGCTTACGCTGATTTTTCTTTACCATTGAAATTATATACTGGAGGCAGTACAAAGATTCGGGAGAAGTCCTTTCACAAATACAAGAAGGAAAAGAAAAGGTAATACCGCTAGCTGAGGTCTCCGGGACACAGAAGTGAATGCCGCAAACCATAGTTCCTGTAGACCAGAACTTCCAGCCATTGTATGGGCGGTCACAGAACATTCTGATGAATATTTAGCCGCAGCAAAGTCTGAAATTTTCACTGACATCAATCCTTTTGGCATAATTACAGACAGCTAAGTTAGGAGCTTTGGAGCAAAGGTGGGTGACTCGATTAGCCAAATCTGACTACCAAATGAAATATCGCCCCAGACAGAGTAATGCCGATGTGGATGTCCCTCCCCAGTGCAAGTTTAGCAGGGAATGATGCGTTTTAGGCAGACAGAGATCACTGAGTGACTTAAAAGCATTTATTAGATTAGAGATATAAATGCATCCTGTAATGTAAATGAAACATCGCTGACAATCAGAAAGTGATCGAAGCTGCACTGCAGAGACTCTGTAATCTCCACATTAAAAGTATGGAAAGGAATAAATTCTACTATTAAATGGAAAGAAAGCAATGGAGTAAAGTTACCCAACCACTGGAGCAGAAAAGAAATTTGCAATAAATTCTACACTCACCGGCCACTTTATTAGGTCCACCTGTTCAATGGCCTGGTAACACAATTTGCTAATCACCCAATCGCATGGCAGCAACTCAGTGCATTTAGGCATCTAGATGTGGTGAAGATGACTTGCTGAAGTTCAAACTGAGCATCAGAATGGGGAAGAAAGGGGTTTTAAGTGACTTTGAACGTGGCATGGTTGTCGGTGCCAGACGGGCTGGTCTGAGTATTTCAAAAGCTGCTGATCTCCTGGGATTTTCACGCACAACTATCTCTAGGGTTGACAGAGAATGGTCCAAAAAAGAGAAAATATCCAGTGAGCGGCAGTTGTGTGGAGGAAAATGCTTTGCTGATGTCAGAGGTCAGAGGAGAATGGGCAGACTGGTTGTTGCGACATTCAGATGGTAAGGTCAGAATTTGGCATAAACAACATGAAAGCATGGATCCATACTGCCTTGTATCCACGGTTCAGACTGGGGGTGGTGGTGTCATGGTGTGGTGGATCCATCCTGCCTTGTATCCACGGTTCAGACTGGGGGTGGTGGTGTCATGGTGTGGTGGATCCATCCTGCCTTGTATCAACGGTTCAGGCTGGTGGTGTCATGGTACGTTGGATCCATCCTGCCTTGCATCAACGGTTCAGGCTGGTGGTGGTGGTGTCATGGTGCGGTGGATCCATCCTGCCTTGAATCAATGGTTCAGGCTGGTGGTGGTGTCATGGAGTGGTAGATCCGTCCCGCCTTGTATCCATGGTTCAGGCTGGTGGTGTCATGGTGTGGGGGATCCATCCTGCCTCGTATCAACGGTTCAGGCTGGTGGTGGTGGGGTTATGGTGTGGTGGATCCATCCTGCCTTGAATCAATAGTTCAGGCTGGTGGTGGTGGAGTCATGGTGTGGTGGATCCATCCTGCCTTGTATCAATATTTCAGGCAGGTGGTGGTGGTGTCATGGTGTGGGGGATCCATCCTGCCTTGTATCAATGGTTCAGGCTGGTGGTGGTGGTGTCATGGTGTAGGGGATCCATCCTGCCTTGTATCAACGGTTCAGGCTGGTGGTGATGGTGTCATGGTGTGGTGGATCCATCCTGCCTTGTATCAACGGTTCAGGATGGTGGTGGTGGTGTCCTGGTGTGGGGGAGATTTTCTTGGCACTAGCGAGGTGGTCCTAATAAAGTTGCTGGTGAGTGTATATAGAAGGATAGTTGTCACAGTCAGGGTTCAGGCTCAGAGACCAGTAGGTATAACAGTAGAGAGGTTCCCACTGTCCATTTGGCCTCCCTGGAGGATGATACAGGTTCACCCAAGGTGCAAAGCACTAACCAGAGCTCCTGATGGTGGAGATGGGTTTTTCATGTTAGTACCAGATTGAGGTCCTCGCCCCACCAGGAGGTGAGAAAGTCAGGGTTCAGTAGCAAATCTAACAGGTATGGATCAAGCAGAAGCGTAGTCAATAAACAAGACAAAGGTTGAAAATAAGTGGTTGCAGGTTGTGATTATACAGAAGCGTAATAGAGGAGCAAGCCAAAGGAGTGGTAGCAGAGATATGGAGAGCAGCAGATGTGACAAGAGCGAGTTATTGGCTTGAGAGAGCACAATAATCTGGCAAACAGGAGGTGCAAAGGCATGGTTAAAATAGAAAATTCATGGGAGGAGCCAAGGGTTCAAGAGAAACAAGGATTCAAGACAAGAGCGTTCAAGGAATTGTCCAGGGAGCTGCCCAGCATCCCAGGTTGCTCAGCAAGAAGAGACATCACCAAACACAGCAGGTTCAGACCCTAGTCCTGAGATTAGTATTCCCTCACCAGACCCATATAACCATGGGAAGTCCCACTTGTCAAAGAAAATAATGACAGGTTGTCACGCACCTGGTAGAGGCTGAACTGACAAGAGGGCTTCCCTTTGCATCATCTGTCCTGTTCCCCTGCTGTTGTCCAAGTTCTGGCCAGAAATAGGTCTAGATCATTCAGCATGGCAGAAGATCTTGAGCAGAAGCCCATTCTGGATGTCATCACAGGAACTTGTGGATACAGACATTGGAACTGTAGCCAAGCGAGCAGAAGTTGAAAGCAACCAGGCAGCAGAGATGAAGATTCAGGAGACAAGGGCAGAAACAGATGCCACGCCGGGGTCAGTATCACATGGGTAGGAGGAATGGTATCAAGACCAGAAGCAAGAGGTGAAGTCAAATTACAAGCTGGAGGTCAGTTAACAGAAGGGTCTGGATCAGGCAAAGTCAGAAGGAGAACCAGGTCAAGCAAAGAAGAATCAGCAAGCAGGTTCTGGTTACTGACTTGTGTCTGATCAGCTGCTTTGGGGCCCAAAGGAGAGATGGGGGGGTCTAATAAACCGCCCGATCTCTCCATAAAGAGTTACTGTCACTGCTTATTGCTGTTACTAGGGAGGTTTACATTCCTTCTGACAGCACTAAAAGTGATCAAAATAAAAATTTATAGAAACAGCATAAAAATAAAAAAAATAATTAAAGCGCCATTGTCTTCCCCCCCCCCCCCATCCCAGAGCTTACATGTAAGGTATCACGGCAAGAGCAATAATTCTAGCACCAGACCTCCTGTGTAACCTGTAAAGGCTTTGAGAGCGTCATCTATTGATAATTATTGTACTGTAGTTCAGGGGTGGACTGACAACTCATGGGGCCCCCGGGCAACAGGGGTTCATGGGGTCCCCGGGCAACAGGGGTTCATGGGGCCCCTGTGTCCTTGCCCACACTCAAACCAAGCCTATGAAAAGGTACCAGGGGCATCCGGCACTGACCTATAGTGACAGCAACTTTTTTTTAACTTTTTTTCTGAACGGATTAATTGGTTTTCAATGCATTCCTATGGGAAACCGTGTTCCGGTTTACAAATTTTTTGTAATATGAAATGTCCCGGAGAACACATTAAATTCGTAAACCGAGGTACATCTGTATATATATTAATTATATATATATTTATAAATATACTAAAATAAAATGTAAATAAATATCTGGATCAAGGTCTGAATCAAGGTTTGATCTAGGTCAGTGCTAGGGTTAGTGTTTGGATCAAGGTCTGAATCAAGGTTGGATCTAGGTCAGTGCTAGGGTTAGTGTTTGGATCAAGGTTTGATCTAGGTCAGTGCTAGGGTTAGTGTTTGGGTCAAGGTCTGAGTCAAGGTTTGATCTAGGTCAGTGCTAGGGTTAGTGTTTGGATCAAGGTCTGAATCAAGGTTTGATCTAGGTCTGTGCTAGGGTTAGTGTTTGGGTCAAGGTCTGAATCAAGGTTTGATCTAGGTCAGTGCTAGGGTTAGTGTTTGGATCAAGGTCTGAGTCAAGGTTTGATCTAGGTCAGTGCTAGGGTTAGTGTTTGGATCAAGGTCTGAATCAAGGTTTGATCTAGGTCAGTGCTAGGATTAGTATTTGGATCAAGGTCTGAATCAAGGTTTGATCTAGGTCAGTCCTAGGGTTAGTGTTTGGATCAAGGTCTGAGTCAAGGTTTGATCTAGGTCAGTCCTAGGGTTAGTGTTTGGATCAAGGTCTGAGTCAAGGTTTGATCTAGGTCAGTCCTAGGGTTAGTGTTTGGATCAAGGTCTGAGTCAAGGTTTGATCTAGGTCAGTGCTAGGGTTAATGTTTGGATCAAGATCTGAGTCAAGGTTTGATCTAGGTCAGTGCTAGGGTTAGTGTTTGGATCAAGGTCTGAGTCAAGGTTTGATCTAGGTCAGTGCTAGGGTTAGTGTTTGGGTCAAGGTCTGAGTCAAGGTTTGATCTAGGTCAGTGCTAGGGTTAGTGTTTGGGTCAAGGTCAGGGTTAAGGTTTAGTATATATATTTTTTTAATTTTTAAATTAGTATCATTGTCAGTGTATTTTAGGTAGGAATAAAATAGAAAAAGAAGCAAAATGCGTACTATTGTTTCTGGGCTGTACTTTGTGGTATTGCTGCGATTGCCAGGAGCAGGAGAATTTATTTTGAGTTCTTCTTTGGTGGTTGTTCTCATAACGAGCTCAGGGGGAGGAGCTAAGCTCTCCGTGGCCTCAGCCATAGCTATTGATAACTTGACCTACTACCAGATCCGTCATCAGCTCTGAGGAAAGGGACTCGTCCCCAAAACGCATCGGCTAGCCAGCCACACTGACAGTTGGACACCCCGCCATTGTTGTGGCCATCTCCACCGTTCTACTAAGCTGTATATTTATGCTATGTTTGTGAGTATTTTTCATTCCTTTTTATACTATAATAAACCTTGGATAATGCACTCGGGGTGTGCGCAGGGGCAGACTGACCATTCGGGTACTCGGGCACTGCCCGAGGGCCCGGGATCAGTAGGGGGCCCCATGAGATGCCCCTGGTACCTTTCATAGGCTTTTTTGGGTGTGGGTTGAGTGTGGGCGAGGGCACAGGGGCCCCATGATCCCCTATTGCCCGGGGGCCCCATGAGTTGATAGTCTGCCCCTGTGCGCCTCCTGTTTGCTCTTTTTTCAGTTGTTGAGTTCCCTATCTGAGGAGGGCAGCATCTCCGAAAGGCTATCCATAAGCCATTGTGGTCCTGGTTCCCTTGGCTTTCCTGCGGCATTTGATCCCTGGAGCGCTGGAGAGTTTATTCATTTATTCATTCATTTATTATACTGTATAATAATAATAATAATAATTCTGATATCCACTTCTTTGGTGGTAGTTTATGGTAGTAACAAGAAATATACAGCTAAGTTAAAAAAAAATATATATATTTTTTTTTTTACTAATTTGGGCCAGTTTTCCTTTGATAATCAAAAAAAATCATGAGATTTCCATTACCATTCACCACCAAATGAAAGCCCAATTTGTCCTGAAAATAAAATGTGGCATAATCCACCTGGATGCACGAAGTAGTTGTGATGACATGGATGGTTTTACTAACACGTGTCAAAGTTGCATAATTGTGCTTAGGCATTAACATTTGGCACAAATGGGTTACGCAAGTCCTTAGTGCTGCAAACAACTGTTCAGAGAATGACCCGTCTCAGCTACTGACACGATGTGTTACTAGAGGACGGTTTCAGTCACTGGGGCCGGTGTCCTTTTATATGGAGTGCCTGAGAAGTATTATTAGCAACCTTCACTGGCTGCATGCTTCTATACAGATCACCAGAGTATATGTAAGGAGCCTTCCCTATGCTTGTCTGCAACCTATTCCTACTCTCAGTACTTCTGCATGATGAAGGGGTCTTGCACAGTTCCAAAATATGATCTCCAATCAATAAAAAAACATTCAGACTTTGAAGATCTGTGATGTGCGGGAAAACATTGACACTATTCTCAGCATTGTCCTTCTCAAGACCCTGACCAACCACTCGCCCAAACTCACCAAAATGATGTGGCTTCCCATTTTTAGAGTTCCCTCTACCAAAATTGGCCGCCAAAGTCTCTTGGGAGCTCAGCGTCCAATCAAACTACTTTCCTATTTGAGACACTGGATGGCATCCCTAAGGGATCAATTCCCTCACTAGACTCCCCTTCCCGTGCAACAATGGCGCAGGGCCACCTACAGGTGGGAAGGCTAACTGCCACTGCCTACATGTTGTTAAAACAATTCAACAAGATGTTGCCGAAAATAGGAAGACAGAGCTAACGAGGTTCGGGGGAGGCTACAAATGTCTAAAAGGATATTGTCAGGGACCATCGCGACGCATGGGTCTGCACAGGCGTAGGTGTCTGCCGAGACGTGTAGGTGGCAGGGCACTAGGACCCAGGCGCACCCGTCGTCTTGGCAGTACTGGGCAGGCACTAGGACCTGGGCTGCACCTGTCAGGTGCAGGGCGGGCTATTTAAACCAGCTCTGCACAAACACTTGTTGCCGAATGGTCTTTGTATGCTGTTACCTGTGTTGTGAGTATCTTGATCTGGATTGTTTGACCTTGCTGCCTTCTCCTGTCCTGACCCTTGGCCTGCCTGACTCTGCTCCTGGATGTTCCCCTTTAAATCTGATCTTTTGGTATTGACCCTGCGTGTGACCCGACTATCCTTTGCCTACCGTTTTGTACCTCACCAACCCGCTAGTTACCGACCCGGCCTGTATGACTCTGATTTAGCTCATCCATCCCGCAGGGATCACTAGGCTCCCTCACATCAGACTCTTAGCCCCCTGGAGCTCCTGTCAGACTCCTCTACCCCTGTTGGAGATACCTAGCAGTTGCGACCTGGTACCGGAGCGCTCCAAGTCCATCCCCACCATCAGGGGCCCTGGTGAACAAGTGCTCCGGTGCTTAGACTCCGCACGCTGGGGAGGCTCTACCGGGGGACTGATAGAGGTGCTGTCAGGCGGTCCACTACAGATATGGAAGGTGGATGTGCATGGAAAGGCATGCTGGGAGGTGAATTGGCTCCTGTCTAAATTGGGCCCTAGTATGTGTATGTATGAATGTAAGTTAGGGATCTTAGATTGTACGCTCCTCGGGGGCGGGGACTAATGGGAATGTACAATATATATGTAAAGCGCTGCGTAAATTGATGACGCCATAGAAGTACCTATAATAAATAAATAGGTCCATTCTTTACATGGCAATTGATCGATCAGTAAAGGAAGCCCCAGTAATAGATTGATTGTTAAACAGGCGTAGCTGAACATCTACAGGCTGAAATGTAAGCAGCTCGAACGGCTGGTGATATTCCACTCTCCACGATCGCCAATAGCAAGAAAAGTAAGAATGAGCTGCACAAGAGGCTGGGAGATTTAAGACCTGCTGCATATTCCTCCAGGCCGGTGTGTTTCTGCTGAACCAAAAAATTAAAAAAGAAAGCTATTAATAATAACACGACGGCAATTTTCACACGGCCTCGGTACACGTCTGAGCCAGAGTGCAGAGCAAGGAGACATCATTCTCGGCACTAACATGTCAGACTCGGGGGAAGAATTCATGGCTGAATATCCAAGTGGATGCAGACAGATACGGACAGGAAATGCGGAAAATTAAAACCCCGAGATAACCGAATCAAAGAGCCGTCCTATATGATAAACAAAGAAAAAGTGTGGGGTTTTCTAGGCACCAATTCAGTAATTTATTTAAAGGATAAGTTCACCGTATGGATAAAAATAATAAATGTACATTTTTTTGCAGGTAAAAAAAATGTGCATTTATTACTTTTGTCCAAAGGAGCCTGAAAAGCATAGCAGCAGAGATCAGTAGATTGCTGGTGCCATGCAGGACTCCTGCAGACCTGTCAGTATATCTGCTTACCATATGGGATGTATGGAATTACGGGGTGTACAGGGTGGAAGGATGTACAGGATGTACAGGATGTATGGGGTGTACGGGATGTATGGGGTGTACGAGGTGTATGAGATGTATGGGGTGTATGGGATGTATGGAATGTACAGGGTATACGGGATGTAAGGGATGTACGTGGTGTACAGGGTGTAGGGGATGTATAGGGTGTATGGGATGTATGGGGTGTAGGGGATGTATGGGGTGTAGGGGATGTACAGGGTATACGGGATGTAAGCGATGTACAGGGTGTACAGGATGTATGAGAGGTACAGGAATATACATGCTGTGGGGGATGTATGGGATGTACAGGGTGTATGGGATGTAGGGAATGTACAGGGTGTATGGGATGTAGGGAATGTATGGGTGTATGGGGTGTATGGGGTGTACGGGATGTACGGCGTATACAGGATGTAAGAGATGTAAGGGATGTTTGGGGTGTACAGAATGTACAGGGATGTATGGCATGTACAGGGTGTTTGGGATGTACGGGATGTATGGGGTGTACGAGGTGTACGGGGTGTATGGGATGTATGGGATGTACGGGGTGTACGAGGTGTATGGGATGTACGTGGTGTACGGGGTGTATGGGATGTACGGGGTGTACGATGTGTACGGGGTGTATGGGATGTATGGGGTATACGAGGTGTATGGGATGTAGGGGATGTATGGGATGTACGGGGTGTATGAGGTGTATTGGATGTACAGGGTGTACGGGGTGTACGGGATGTACGGTGTATACGGGATGTAAGGGATGTTTGGGGTGTACAGAATGTACAGGGATGTATGGGATGTACAGGGTGTTTGGGATGTACGGGATGTATGGGGTGTACGAGGTGTATGGGGTGTATGGGATGTATGGGATGTACGGAGTGTACGGGGTGTATGGGATGTACGGGGTGTACGATGTGTACGGGGTGTATGGGATGTACGGGGTGTACGGGGTGTATGGGATGTAGGGGATGTATGGGATGTATGGGATGTATGAGGTGTATGGGATGTACGAGGTGTATGGGATGTACGGGGTGTATGAGGTGTATGGGATGTACGGGGTGTATGGGGTGTATGGGGTGTACGGGATGTATGAGGTGTACGGGATGTATGAGGTGTACGGGATGTACGGGGTATATGGGTTGTACGGGATGTATGGGGTGTACGGGGTGTATGAGGTGTACGGGGTGTACGGGATGTATGGGATGTATGAGGTGTACAGGGTGTATGAGGTGTAGGGAATGTATGGGTGTATGGGGTGTACGGGATGTACGGCGTATACGGGATGTAAGGGATGTTTGGGGTGTACAGAATGTACAGGGATGTATGGGATGTACAGGGTGTTTGGGATGTACGGGATGTATGGGGTGTACGAGGTGTACGGGGTGTATGGGATGTATGGGATGTACGGGGTGTACGAGGTGTATGGGATGTACGTGGTGTACGGGGTGTATGGGATGTACGGGGTGTACGATGTGTACGGGGTGTATGGGATGTATGGGGTGTACGAGGTGTATGGGATGTAGGGGATGTATGGGATGTATGGGATGTACGGGGTGTATGAGGTGTATGGGATGTACAGGGTGTACGGGGTGTACGGGATGTACGGCGTATACGGGATGTAAGGGATGTTTGGGGTGTACAGAATGTACAGGGATGTACGGGATGTACAGGGTGTTTGGGATGTACGGGATGTATGGGGTGTACGAGGTGTATGGGGTGTATGGGATGTATGGGATGTACGGAGTGTATGGGGTGTATGGGATGTACGGGGTGTACGATGTGTACGGGGTGTATGGGATGTACGGGGTGTAAGAGGTGTATGGGATGTAGGGGATGTATGGGATGTATGGGGTGTACGGGGTGTACGGGATGTACGGGATGTATGAGGTGTATGGGATGTACGGGGTGTATGAGGTGTATGGGATGTACGGGGTGTATGAGGTGTATGGGATGTTTGGGGTGTACGGGGTGTATGAGATGTACGGGATGTACGGGGTATATGGGTTGTACGGGATGTACGGGATGTATGGGGTGTACGGGGTGTATGAGGTGTACAGGGTGTATGAGGTGTACAGGGTGTACGGGGTGTATGGGGTGTACGGGATGTATGAGGTGTACGGGATGTATGAGGTGTACGGGGTGTACGGGATGTAGGGGGTGTACGAGGTGTACGGGGTGTACGGGGTGTACGGGGTGTATAAGGTGTACGGGATGTATGAGGTGTACGGGGTGCACGAGGTGTATGGGGTGTACGGGATGTATGAGGTGTACGGGATGTATGGGTTGTACGGGATGTATGGGTTGTACGGGGTGTACGGGGTGTACGGGGTGTATGGGGTGTACGGGATTATGAGGTGTACGGGATGTATGGGTTGTACGGAGTGTATGGGGTGTACGGGATGTACGGGATGTACGAGGTGTATGGGATGTATGGGGTGTACGGGATGTACGGGGTGTATGGGATGTATGGGATGTATGGGATGTACGGGATGTATGGGGTGTACGGGATGTACGGGGTGTAAGAACGCTATAGTAGCTCATTGAAAACTACAATCCCACAGTTTCTAGGGCTGTCGGGACTTTCAGTTCATTCATTCACGGAAGTCCTTGAATGGATGACACAGTGTGGGCGGAGCCCAAACCCCGCTTTCAAATTTGACAGATAATATGAGGAAACTTCTCCCCGTATTATCTGTCACAGGGTGTGGGGGGGGGGGGGGCACAGGCGTGGCTGCGGCTATGGGAACATGTTACATAGTCCACCCGGTTTTAGGGTGGAACATGTAACATGTTCCAAAGGTGAACCTATCCTTTTACAAAGTAAAAGAAGAATTGTACATACTGTATAACACACATATGGACCACTCAATATTTTTTTCTCATCACTTGTTGACAGAATTGGTTGAGTCCCATCTGGTACGTCTGGTGTGATGTCTTCAGATGGAGGTTTGAGCCTTCACAAGGAGGAACGCAAGTTCAGATGGATGAACACCACATCTGTATACAAATGGGGGTGTGGCTATGAAGATCATAAAGGCTACTTATACATACCGAGAGAGATGCATGTCAACTGGCGGAACAGCGGGCACCGAGTCGTCTGGCAAGACTGCGGGCACCGAGTCGTCTGGCAAGACTGCGGGCACCGAGTCGTCTGGCAAGACTGCGGGCACCGAGTCACCTGGCGGAACAGCGGGCATTGAGTCAACTGGTGGAACAGCGGGCACCGAATCGTCTGGCAAGACTGCGGCACCGAGTCGTCTGGCAAGACTGCGGGCACCGAGTTGTCTGGCAAGACTGCAGGCACCGAATCGTTTGGCAAGACTGTGGGCACCGAGTCGTCTGGCATTGGATCGTCTGGCTCGACAGCGGGCATCGGGTCACCAGGTATGACAGCGGGCACTGGGTCACCAGGCATCAGGTCATTTGGCTTGCCAGCGGGCACCGCGTCATCTGGCAAGGCAGTGGGCACCGAGTCACCAGGTACGACAGCGGGCTCTGAGTCAATTGGCACGACAGCGGGCACCGGATCAGGTACCGGATCATCTGGATCAACAGCGGGCATCGAGTCAACTGGCCTAATAGGATCATCAGGCTGGATCAGTTCATTATGCTGGGTAGAGGCATCAGGCCGAGTAGAGGCTTCAGGCCGAGTAGAGGCATCAGGCCGAGTAGAGGCATCAGGCCGAGTAGAGGCTTCAGGCCGAGTAGAGGCTTCAGGCCGAGTAGAGGCTTCAGGCCGAGTAGAGGCATCAGGCCGAGTAGAGGCACCAGGCCGAGTAGAGGCACCAGGCCGAGTAGAGGCACCAGGCCGAGTAGAGGCACCAGGCCGAGTAGAGGCTTCAGGCCGAATAGAGGCTTCAGGCCGAATAGAGCCATCAGGCCGAGTAGAGGCATCAGGCCGAGTAGAGGCATCAGGCCGAGTAGAGGCTTCAGGCTGAAGAGAGGCACCAGGCTGAGTAGAGGCTTCAGGCTGAGTAGAGGCATCAGGCTGAAGAGAGGCACCAGGCTGAAGAGAGGCACCAGGCTGAACCACGGAAGGCAGGTTCTCAGACGGCAGGCTGACCGGTTTGGATGGTATTGGTTGGAAAGAATTTTCGCTTTTTTCTGGTTTTAACTACTGGAGCACTGCAAGTAAACGCAGGTCTGCAAACGAATGGAGAGAGCTGGAGGATGGAACAGAGGAGGGAGCAGTTGCTACAGAGGACTTCTTTACAGGGTTAAAGGCAGGATAGGTGCAGCGAGTGGGAACAGGGGACTGACATGCGGTAGATAGCAGGGCAGGAGGAGCTGTTGGGAATACAGGAATAGAGCTTTGAGGAAATAGAGTTAGAAGCAGGACGGGGTCTTTGTAAGCTGACTGAGGCTGGGTGCAACAAGTCTGTCCATGTCTGCAGTATGGGTTGAACAAAGCTGAGCTTACACAAAGCCTGTCTGGTCAATGACTGCACTGCATTTATACAATCTCTTAGTATCTGTGGTGAACATGTGGAATAACGCTCCAAGAAGTAACCCACATCATCCTCTAATAACCACACCAGGGACTCTACCTGGTCGGCACTAAATGGTGGCAAAAATTAATCTCTGCATTCGGGGGAACCAGATGAAACCAACTCTACACAAACCTCAATCAATGGCTGCACCTCAGAGAACTCTGTGCCCTGATCTACTAGAACATGAGCGATCCGTATACATTCTAGCAGTTCATCCCGGGTATACTCCTTCAGAGTTTGATAAGCATACTCTGTCATCAAACACTAGCAGATATAAATACACAACCTCATCCAGATCCATCCTTCCCATCAACAAGCCAAGATGGCTTCCCTGTGCAGCCACTTCTGGTCAGGATTGGCCTTGGTGTAATGTCAGGGCTCCCGGGTGTGACCAGAGGTGTGTGACTGACGCAGGGAAACGCAGACTTCAGATATGTTATAAACAATATAATTTATTAACACTAACAATACAAACATAAACGCAGTGCAATACTAAAACATAATACAGTGCAAACAAACCAAACCAACCAACCACAGATAACAGTACATACAATGCAGGCGTCGTCAGGCAGGCCGGGTCAATATCAATCGGGCAGGTAGGTACAGGGGGAGCAAGCGGAGAATGGTCGGGGTCACAGGCCAGGTTCAGCAGGTAGCAGGCAGCGTGGTACAGAGGGTCAGGCAGAGGGATGGTCAGGGTCACAAGCCAGGGATCAGAACAGGAGAAGTCAGCAGAGGTCAGAATCAAGCAGGGTCAGCGACAGGAACAGGAACGCAGGCTTACAAGATACAGGGCCCAGGAAAAACACACACCAAGGCAGAGTCTGCAGGTCTGGCCATCCCTTAAATACACCAGTGTAAACAGTTTCAGGTGTTTAGCTGGATGCAAGGTTGAGTCTCTGATTGCTGGGAGCACCCGCTGGCCAGCCCTGGTACTGCAGCTCATAAGGCAGGTGAGTCCCACCATTGCTGGCCAGTCCATTCCTGACATTAGCTCAGGACTTGAAATTTTGAGCCCTGCTCTATCCTACACTCCCTCACTCACATCTTCAATCTCTCTCTTCTGTAATCTTCACCAACTCTTTAAAACATGCACTTGTCACCCCCGTACTTAAAAAGCCCTCACTAGACTCCACCAATCTTAATAACCTAAGATCCATCTCTTTACTCCCCTTTTCCTCCAAACTCCTCGAACACCTGGTCTACAACCGACTGAGCGATCTTCTCACTGAAAGTAACCTTCTTGATCCCCTTTAGTCTGGATTTTGCCCTCAGCATGCCACGGAAGCTACTCACCTTAAACTCACAAACGACCTACTAACAGCTAAATCCAATGGGCACTATCCTGTACTCCTACTCCTGGACCTCTCTGCTGCCTTTGGCACAGTGGACCACCCCCTCCTCCTCATAAAACTCTACTCCTTTGGTCTTCACGACTGTACTCTTCACTGGTTCTCATCCTACCTATCCCAAGGCAGCTTAGATGAGCACTGATATGTGGCACTGATGGGCACTGGCAGGTGGCACTGCTGGGGCTACACTGATCATCAGTGCCCGGATGATCAGTGTACATGTCCCCTCTGACTAATGCCGATTACCAGCTCTCCTCTCCTCTGTCAGAGAAACTCTGATAACCAGCATTTCCCTATTAACATTCAATCAGCTGTGATTGGACACAGCTGATCACATGACTGAGCCGACATCTTCGGCTCTTTCCATTGATTCGCTGTGTCCGAGGGACTCAGCGCTCCACCGATCACCGCGCTGCGCACTCGCGGTTAGAATGGGACGATGTCATATGACGTCCTCCCAGAACGAGAGAACCGCCTTGCGCCCATCATTTCCTTATATGGCGGGCGAGAGACGGTTACGGAACGCCTCCAGAAATGTCATGCAATTGAATTACTGATTTAAGTCTGAACTAAGAAACAAGTCAGATTTTAGGCATCCCCTGCAATAGGAATTTCAGTGTCAGTGAGATAATTTAAATAGAATACTTCTGAAGAGATGCAGACACTGCAACGTACCTCACTGAGCATGTACCGGGTGATTATAATGAAGCAGACCCCACATTCAGGATCAGTCCGCACAGGACACGGCGACACAAACAGCCATTTCTTCACAGTAGGAATCTGTTACAAAATGATGTATCCCTGCAGTGTACAGAGATCACCCCGAGGGGAGAATTATTTCCTCAACAAAAGTGCAGTTACTCTTTAAAGTTTCATTTACTATAAAAAAAATCTAAAAAGAGTTCATAAAGAATATACATTTTTGTTGAAGATTTTTTTTGAGCTCTATTTTTTGGGACTGAGAACAATTTATATAATTTTTTATATATCTTTGGGACTTTATTTGGACACATTGTTTATTGTTTACACATTAGTCATTTATTTGCGCTGTGGAGAGTTTATATTTATAATTGATTGTTTTTTTTTTCTTTTATGAACAGCAGCATTTACATTTTGATGGCATTTTTGATTTTTCTGTGGGGCAAGGTTTTTATATTTTTATAAACAATACATAGAATGTTAAGGAATTCCTGGCATCCTTCCATCATGATTTCTCCTCCAATATAAGGATCCCCCTGCAGTCGTGGAGGGAAGAGGGAATCTCATTGGCTGGCAGACAATGGCGGTCCTGTCTCCATCTCCCTCCTCTTGTCTCCGTATTTCCAGCCATCAATACATCATGTTTACCACGCCTGTGATCCCGTCCTTATGGCGGCTCTTTTATTTGCAAATCTTTCGACTGTGATAAATGTTATTGTCATTCTATAATCCGCTCTAATAAAGCTGGGAAAATATATAGATGACAGCAGTTTACATGGCGCCCTTTGCTTTGTCTCTCCGCGGATTTGCATTTCCATGAATTTTAAGCAGCTGAATTTATTTTTGTTCGGAGAGCAAAGGGATGGCTGACTTCTGATATGTTACGTGGGGCCTGATCCGGAGAGTGGGGGTCCGGAGGAAGGTGTGGGGCCTGATCCGGAAAGTGAGGGTCCGGGGGAAAGCGTGGGGTCTGATCCAGAAAGTGGGGGTCCGGAGGAAGGCGCGGTGCCTGATCCGGAGAGTGGGGGTCCGGGGGAAGGCGTGGGGCCTGATCTGGAGAGTGGGGGTCCGGAGGAAGGCGCGGTGCCTGATCCGGAGAGTGGGGGTCCGGGGGAAGGCGTGGGGCCTGATCTGGAGAGTGGGGTCCGGGGGAAGGCGTGGTGCCTGATCCGGAGGGTGGGGGTCCAGGGGAAGGTGTGGGGCCTGATCCGGAGAGTGGGGGTCCGGGGGAAGGTGTGGGGCCTGATCCGGAAAGTGGGGTCCGGGGGAAGGCATGGGGCCTTATCCGGAAAGTGGGGGTCCGGGGGAAGGCGTGGGGTCTGATCCAGAAAGTGGGGGGTCCGGGGGAAGGCGTGGGGCCTGATCCGGAGAGTGGGGTCCGGGGGAAGGCGTGGGGCCTGATCTGGAGAGTGGGGGTCTGGGGGAAGGCGTGAGGCCTGATCCGGAAAGTGGGGGTCCGGGGGAAGGCGTGGGGCCTGATCTGGAAAGTGGGGTCTGGGGGAAGGCGTGGGTTCTGATCCGGAGAGTGGGGGTCGGGGGGAAGGTGTGGGGCCTGATCCGGAGAGAGGGGGTCCGGGGGAAGGCGTGGGGCCTGATCCGGAGAGTGGGGGTCCGGGGGAAGGCGTGGGGCCTGATCCGGAAAGTGGGGTCCGGGGGAAGGAGTGGTTTCTGATCCGGAGAGTGGGGGTCGGGGGGAAGGCGTGGGGCCTGATCCGGAGAGAGGGGGTCCGGGGGAAGGCGTGGGGCCTGATCCGGAGAGTGGGGGTCCAGGGGAAGGAAAGGGTTAACTTCTTGGGCTCAGCGCTCGTCAGTGATAATCCCGAAACTAAAGGGGAGTTCCATTTCAGACTTCACACCCGGCTGTCACACCAGCGCTGTGTACCTCTTACCGCTGATTATTACAGTTACATTGTAGCTTCAACCAACTATGTATACAGAACACCTTGGGGAGCCTTCTGGAAGCGGGAAAGCACTGTAGTAGATACTACTACTACTACACTGCTACTACACCTCTACAACATCACCACTACACTGCAACTACAGTGCTAGAACACCGCCACTACACTGATACTACACCTCTACAGCATCTCAACTACACCACCACTACACTGCTACTAAACCACTACTACACCTCTACTACACAGCTGCTATACTGCTACTGCACTGCTAATACACCACCACTACTACACCTCTACTACACTGCGACTACACCACCACTACTACACCTTTACTACACCACAACTACACCTCTACTACACCCCTACTACACCTCTACTACACCTCTACTGTACTACACCACTACTACTACACTGCTACCACACCACTACTATTTTGCTACTACACTGTGACCTCTGTAGCTCTTCTCCCCAAGCCTCTTGAGATGCATTCCGGCTCCCTGTCTGATCTCTTAGGACAACCTTGCCTTGTCTCTTGTTTCTGGTGAAGTTTGAACTCTTTGCTCCTCCCATGAACTTCCTATTTAAGACACACCTTTGCACTTCCTGTTTGCCGGATTTTTCTGCTCTCTCCGCCTCCTTTGAGTACTTGTCCTTGTCTCCACCACCACTTGTTACTGACCTTCAGCTTGTTCCTCGACTTCGCTTCTGCCTGATCCCCTACCGGCTATATCTGCTCCTGGACCTCCTGGTGGGGCAATCCTGAGGACCGGGACCTGGTACTGCCATGCAGCAAAACCCATCCCCACCATCAGGAGCTCTGGTGAATACAGACTATATCTGCTCCTGGACCTCCTGGTGGGACAATCCTGAGGTTCGGGACCTGGTACTAACACACAGCAAAACCCATCCCCACCATCAGGAGCTCTGGGAAATACCAGCTATATCTGCTCATGCACCTCCTGTTGGGGTTATCCTGAGGACCAGAACATGGTACTGCCATGCAGCAAAACCCATACCCACCATCAGGAATTCTGGGGAATACTGGCTATATCTGCTCCTGGACCTCCTGGTGGGGTGATCCTGAGGACCTGGACATGGTACTAACACACAGCAAAACCCATCCCCACCATCAGGAGCTCTGCGGAATACTGGCTATATCTGCTCCTGGACCTCCTGGTGGGGCCATTCTGAGGACCGGGACCTGGTACTAACATGCAGCAAAACCCATCCCCACCATCAGGAGCTCTGGGGAATACCGGTCAGTGCTTAGACCCCGCACCTCGGGGGAGCCCGCATGTAGGTACAGTTGATTTTCTTCACTGTAGGTGGCGCTCATCCAGAGCAGCTGGGGGGAAGTCATGGAAACTTGGTTTTCTTTATAGTTCCCCGGATCAGCGTTCCAGTTGGCTACCCTGCATCCAGGTGACCCTGGTGGCCATCATGGGTACTGCATGGTCTTCTTCAGTCCCCGCTCCTAGATTTTATCATTTGCATAACGGCTAGCATAGGGAGAGTGAACCCATTTGTCCGGGAAAGAACCAGCGGCCGGGAGAGGTTCTGGAGGAGGAGGGAAAGCTCAGGGCCAACGTCTACATCTCAGTAGACTTACTTTTGGGTTGGACCGGCTGGGCCGCATTCCTTGCCAGGCACTGTCTATAATTCAGGCCTACTTCCTCTGACTCCTGGGTGACCTGTACCGTGCCGCACCTACCCAACACGTGTCATCCTCCAGGGTGACCTGTACCACGCTGCACCTATCCAACACGCGTCATCCTCCAGGGTGACCTGTACCACGCTGCACCTACCCAACACGCGTCATCCTCCAGGGTGACCTGTACCACGCTGCACCTACCTGTTATGGACCACCTGGTGTACTCTAGCAGTCCACAGGACAGGATTCCCCAGGGCGCGGAGTCTAAGCCCCAGTCCGCTTGTTCACCAGAGCCCCTGATGGTGGGGATGGGCTTGGAGCGGATAGTGACCAGGTCGCGGCCCCTGAGTACACCCACCTGGGGTAGAGGAATCACCAGAGGTAATGACAGGTAGAGAGCCTGACGTGAAGAGGCAGACAGGTCTGGAGAGTAGCAGCTAATCCGTGCGGGTCGGATGGATGGCTGAGCAATAGCGTGGTCAAACGGGCCAGGTCGGTAACAGAGGGGTCAGCGTAGTACAAGGCAGCAGGCAGAAGAATAGTCAGGTCACTCGCCGGGGTCGGTACCAGTAGTTCAGATCAGGTAGGGATATCTAAAAGAGAGGTCAAACTTAGCCAGGGGTCAGAGTGGGAGAAGTCAGCAGGGGTCAGGTCCAGGTAGGTCAGCAACGAATCTCAAACAACAGGAACACAGGAACCAGATCAGACCATACAGCAACTTGTGTCTGTGCAGGGCTGGTTTAAGTAGCCCGCCCTGCACCTGACAGGCGCAGCCTAGGTCCTAGTGCCTGCCCAGCACCATCATAAGTGACGGGTGCGCCTGGGTCCTAGTGCCCTGCTGCCTGCATGTCTTGACAGACACCTACGCATGTGCAGACCCATGCGTCGCGATGGTCCCTGACACTAACCAACACGCGTCATCCTCCAGGGTCACCTGTACCACGCTGCACCTACCCAACACGCGTCATCCTCCAGGGTGACCTGTACCACGCTGCACCTACCCAATATGCGTCATCTTCCAGGGTGACCTGTACCATTCTGCACCTACCCAAGACGCGGCATCCTCCAGGGTGACCTGTACCACGCTGCACCTACCCAACACGGGTCATCCTCCAGGGTGACCTGTACCATGCTGCACCTACCCAACACACGTCATCCTACCCAACACGCGTGTCCAGGCATGCTGCTGTGCACACGCTCTTTTTGATGGCTTACAAGAGGTTCCTGACATGTTTTATTAGTACTGGCCAGGTTTGAGTGGCAATTGCCTTCCTTGACTGTTCCTCCACAGTTGGAGACCTTGGTTATTAGAGGTCTAGAAAGTAACCCCCTACTTTTGGAGGTAAAGCAAAATCAATCTATTTTTTACAAATTTTTGGACTTTTTCATTTCTATAGCAAAAAAAAAATCCCAGCGGTGAATAAATACCACCAAAATAAAGTTTTATCTGTCTCAAAAAATGCTAAAAAATTCATCTGGGTACAGTGTTGCATGACCGCGCAATTGTCATTCAAAGTGTGACAGCGCTGAAAGCTGAAAATTGCCCTGGTCAGGAAGGGGGTAAAAGTGTCCGGACAGGAAGGAGGGAAAAGTGTCCGGACTGGAAGGGGGGGAAAGTGTCCGGACTGGAAGGGGGGGAAAGTGTCCGGACTGGAAGGGGGGGGAGTGTCCGGACTGGAAGGGGGGGGGAGTGTCCAGACTGGAAGGGGGGGAAAGTGTCCGGACTGGAAGGGGGGGAAAGTGTCCGGACTGGAAGGAAGGGAAAGTGTCCGGACTTGAGGGGGGTGAAAGTGTCCGGACTGGAAGGGGGAGAAAGTGTCCGGACTGGAAGGGGGGGAAGTGTCCGGACTGGAAGGTGGGAAATTGTCCGGACTGGAAGGGGGGGAAAGTGTCCGGACTGGAAGGGGAGGGAAGTGTCTGGACTAGAAGGGGGGGAAAGTGTCCGGACTGGAAGGGGGAGAAAGTGTCCGGACTGGAAGGGGGGGAAGTGTCCGGACTGGAAGGGGGAGAAAGTGTCCGGACTGGAAGGGGGGGAAGTGTCCGGACTGGAAGGGGGGAAAGTGTCCGGACTGGAAGGGGGGAAAGTGTCCAGACTGGAAGGGGGGAAAGTGTCCGGACTGGAAGGGGAGGGAAGTGTCTGGACTAGAAGGGGGGAAAGTGTCCGGACTGGAAGGGGGGAAAGTGTCTGGACTGGATGGAGGGGAAAGTGTCCAGACTGGGAGGGGGGGGAAGTGTCCGGACTGGAAGAGGGTGAAAGTGTCCGGACTGGAAGGGGGTGAAAGGGTCCGGACTGGAAGGAGGATGAAAGTGTCCGGACTGGAAGGGGGGAAAGTGTCCGGACTGGAAGGGGGATGAAAGTGTCCGGACTGGAAGGGGGGGAAAGTGTCCGGACTGGAAAGGGGGTGAAAGTGTCCGGACAGGAAGGGGGTGAAAGTGTCCGGACTGGAAGGGGGGTGAAAGTGTCCGGACTGGAAGAGGGTGTAAGTGTTCGGACTGGAAAGGGGGTGAAAGAGTCCGGACAGGAAGGGGGGGAAAGTGTCCGGACTGGAAGGGGTGAAAGTGTCCGGACTGGAAGGGGGATGAAAGTGTCCGGACTGGAAGGAGGTGAAAGTGTCCGGACTGGAAGGGGGTGAAAGTGTCCGGACAGGAAGGGGGTGAAAGTGTCCGGACTGGAAGGGGGATGAAAGTGTCCGGACTGGAAGGGGGTGTAAGTGTTCGGACTGGAAAGGAGGTGAAAGTGTCCGGACAGGAAGGGGGTGAAAGTGTCCGGACAGGAAGGAGGTGAAAGTGTCCGGACTGGAAGGAGGTGAAAGTGTCCGGACTGGAAGGGGGATGAAAGTGTCCGGACTGGAAGGGGGTGTAAGTGTTCGGACTGGAAAGGGGGTGAAAGTGTCCGGACAGGAAGGGGGTGAAAGTGTCCGGACTGGAAGGGGGTGAAAGTGTCCGGACTGGAAGGAGGTGAAAGTGTCCGGACTGGAAGGGGGATGAAAGTGTCCGGACTGGAAGGAGGTGAAAGTGTCCGGACTGGAAGGGGGATGAAAGTGTCCGGACTGGAAAGGGGTGAAAGTGTCCGGACTGGAAGGGGGTGAAAGTGTCCGGACTGGAAGGAGGTGAAAGTGTCCGGACTGGAAGGGGGATGAAAGTGTCCGGACTGGAAGGGGGTGAAAGTGTCCGGACTGGAAGGAGGTGAAAGTGTCCGGACTGGAAGGGGGATGAAAGTGTCCGGACTGGAAGGGGGGGGAAGTGTCCGGACTGGAAGGAGGTGAAAGTGTCCGGACTGGAAGGGGGATGAAAGTGTCCGGACTGGAAGGGGGATGAAAGTGTCCGGACTGGAAGGGGGTGAAAGTGTCCGGACTGGAAGGGGGATGAAAGTGTCCGGACTGGAAGGGGGTGAAAGTGTCCGGACTGGAAGGGGGTGAAAGTGTCCGGACAGGAAGGAGGTGAAAGTGTCCGGACTGGAAGAGGGGTGAAAGTGTCCGGACTGGAAGGAGGTGAAAGTGTCCGGACTGGAAGGGGGGTGAAAGTGTCCGGACTGGAAGGAGGTGAAAGTGTCCGGACTGAAAGGGGGTGAAAGTGTCCGGACTGGAAGGGGGATGAAAGTGTCCGGACTGGAAGGGGGGAAAGTGTCCGGACAGGAAAGGGGTGAAAGTGTCCGGACTGGAAGGAGGTGAAAGTGTCCGGACTGAAAGGGGGTGAAAGTGTCCAGACTGGAAGGGGGTGAAAGTGTCCAGACTGGAAGTGGTTAATAGGGAGTGGGGGACAAAGGCTTAAAGCGGAACTTCCCCTTTTGGGTGGAGCTCCACTTTGAAGGGTTTTGAATTTGGATGGTGTTGAGGAATGTATGGGATGCCCAAGGGAACTGCAAACTTGAGGACAAACTCCTTAGCCATTATGTACAGATATGGACAAAATAGTCTCTGCATCCCAGCTCTCTGATGTACCTCCTCAGACTCCAGATGAATCCTCCTCTTCACCCAGCTGCCTGAGGGTATCCCTTGGTAAGGGTTCCCAGAAACTGCTGCTTAGCAAAACAGCCCCAGATGAGAATCTACACCCTGTTCCAAATTATTCTGCAAATTCTATTTAAGTGTCACAAAGATGAAATATTTTGTTTTTCAGTGTAACTCATGGATGGCATTGTGTGTCAGGGCTCTTTTGATCACTGAAAACAATCTGGGACACCTGTGATAATTAGATTGGCCGGTGAGCCCAATTTCAGGAAAAACTCCTAAAGGACGGCGTTCCCCATTATTAAGCAGAGCACCATTTTCAAGCAATATGGGGAAGAAAAAGGATCTCTCTGCTGCCGAAAAGAGTGAAATAGTTCGATGCCTTGGACGAGGTATGAAAACATTCGATATTTCACGAAAACTTAAGCGTGATCATCGCACTATGAAGAGATTTGTGGCTGATTCAGAGCACAGACGGGTTGGTGCAGATAAAGGCACATTGAGGAAGATTTCTGCCAGATCCAGGCATCGGATCAAGAGAGCAGCTGCTAAAATCCCATTACATAGCAGCAAACAGATATTTGAAGCTGCTGGTGCCTCTGGAGTCCCACGGACATCAAGGTGTAGAGTCCTCCAGAGTCCTGTAACTGTGCAGAAACCTTCTATTCGGCCACTACTAACCAATGCTCACAAGCAGAAACGGCTGCATTGGGCAGAAAAATACAGGAAGACTAATTTTCAAACAGTCCTGTTCACTGATGAGTGCCGTGCAACCCTGGATGGTCCAGATGGATGGAGTAGTGGATGGTTGGTGGACGGCCATCCTGTTCCAACAAGGCTACGACGTCAGCAAGGCGGTGGTGGAGTCATGTTTTGGGCCGGAATCATGGGAACAGAGCGTGTTGGCCCCTTTAGAGCCCCCGAAGGTGTAAAGATGACCTCTGCAAAGTATGTGGCGTTTATGACTGGCCACTTTCTTCCCTGGTACAGAAGGAAGAACTATGCTTTCCGTAATAAAATCATCTTCATGTATGACAATGCACCATCTCATGCTGCAAAGAATACCTCTGTATCAATGGCTGCTATGGGGATAAAAGGAGAGAAAGTCATGGTGTGGCCTCCATCCTCCCCTGACCTCAATCCTATTGAGAACCTTTGGAGCATCCTCAAGCAAAAGATCTATGAGGGTGGGAGGCAGTTTACATCCAAACAGCAGCTCTGGGAGGCGATTCTGACATCTTGCCAACAAATTCAAGCAGAAACTGTCCAAAAACTGCCAAGTTCAATGGATGCGAGACTTGTGATCTGCTATCAGATAAGGGCTCCTATGTTACAATGTAACGTGACCGCTTCAAATGTTTACAAAGTTACAATGTTGTTAAAAGTTTGATTGAAATAGCTTTTGATTTCAGTAAATTTGCTGCAAACACAACAAATGACAATTTTCAGTTCTTTACAACCTAGAAAGTGTTTGGAAACTTCCTGTGCGGAATAATCCGGAACACAAATCCTGTTATCATTAGGAGGTTTGTTCAATAAAATGTGAATTGTCCTCTTCTAGTTGTCACCTGAGAATTCTGCCGACTTATTTACATCAATTATTGAGGGAAATCAGAAAAATATCATTTGCAGAATCATTTGGAACACGGTGTAGTTGGGTTTTCCACCAGACTGCCCTCTCCCCTTATCCAGCCCCGGGCTTTTTAGGATTGCTCGCTCTGTCTCTCCTGTGAGCTGGATAGGTTGGTGGAGGCCTTCAGGCATCATGCTGAGCTGGCTCCTTCCCTGCTCCACAGGCTGTCCTCTCTCTGAGGACAATGAGGTAGAGAGAGCCTCCTTTCAGCTCCTGCCTGTAGGTAGGCCCATCTGCTGTGCCCCCTCCCAGGCTCCACATTCCAGCCTTCCCTCCATTTTCCACCCAACACACTAACCCCTGCTGATCGGGTCCTCTCATGGTTAAGGGCCATCCTGACCCCATGCCAAGCTTCCTGCTTGAGGATTGGTCAGAGTCCCTTGAGCATGCAGATCAGCCCCTCCTCACCCCCACCCACTGCCTTCCAGACACTTCTCAAGCCTCCAGAGCAGGGGGAGGTATCAGGGAACTGACCTGGAGAGCCTTCAGCCCTGACCTAGAGTAAGCTGGCTGACTCATCCCATGCTGCTACTAGACCTCTGCCTAAAAAAAACTAACAAGCTCCCCTAGCTAAACTTGAGGGTCGCTACATTAAAACAAAGGTAAACTCTCAATCAACACTATTTGTAATCCTTCTGCTGCTAGCATTAGAAAATAGATAGGGAGTTATATTGTATTTACTTGTTTTAAATTTTTTTTTTCATTTCTTTAGTTACTTCCTGGTTTCTGGCCTAGGCTAAGATGATGTAATACATCCCTAAGTCTCCCCGAGTACACAAGATAATTTTGAATGTCTATTTATACCATTTTCTATTTGACTGGAGCTTGGATGGGTTAGAACCTTTGTCAGGCTCCTGACAAAGTCGTAATGCCAAAATGCGCTGTAGGAGGGGCCTGCACGCCTAAGCTAAGGGCAGATGGATTCCAGGAAGTAAATGCTACATGAATCATCTGCCCTTACTCAAGATGGCCGTGACTAGAAATGGTAGGGGGGTGTTTCTTTAACTGCTTGCCTGCTGCTGTATTGTAGAACTACTGCTACAGGACGGCCTCAACTGTGCAAAACCACGTGTATATATACCCTACCCACGCCGCCATTGGCAGCTTCAGCTGTCGATCCCCGGGTCCGATTCCCCGCCAACACCCGGCGATCGCCGAGTATCACTGACGGGGGAGAGGTCTGTATGTAAACAACAGACCCTGTCTCTCCCCTGTCAGCTCCTGCACACTGCTTTGTATGGCTCTGCATAACAGCATGCTCACAGTGAAACACACACAGCACACAGGTAACCCTTTGATGGCCCCTCATGTTAACCCCTTCCTGCCCAGTGCCATTAGTACAGTGTCAGTGCTTTGTATTAGCACTGATCACTGTATTGGTGTCACTGGGGATGTCAGTGACACCAAGTCAGTTCCCCCCCCCAGTGTCAGAATGCCCGCCGAAGTCCCACTAGAAGTCGCCATTACTAGTATATATAAAAAAAAATCCCAGTATTTGTCCCGCTCTATGTATCTATGTAAATGCTATAACTTTCACGTAAACCAATTAATTTACATGTATTGGGATTTTTTTGTTAGTGAAGACACGGAGCGGGAGACATTTTGGCCAAAATTTATGACGAAATTTTATTTTTTACATTTTTTTAATGGACGTGTTTTATAGCAAAAAGTCACAAATATTGTTTTTTCCTCAAAATTGTCGGTCTTTTTTTATTTATAGCACAAAAAAATAAATACCGTACAGGGGATCAAATACCACCGAAAGAAAGCTCTATTCGTGGGAAAAAAAGGACGAAAATTTCATTTGGGTGAAGCGTTGCACGACCGCGCAATTGTCAGTTAAAATAACACAGCGCCGTATCGCAAAACAATGTTCTGGTCAGGAAGGGGGGGGGGGGATCCTCCGGAGGGTTTAAAGTGATTTCTCCACAAAATAAAGCGTTGAGACATGGATGTGTAGGCGTGGCTATGGGCACCTTGTGCAGCAGTTGCCTGTCATCCCGGTGTGCATTGTGGGAGGAAAAGGGGGCCCACTGTACATACATTTTTGGAACGCATTTACAAATATATGTAAAACTTTATGTTAAAATTACTTTTTTATGTTAAACAAAATCTGAAGAATATATTTAAAAAAATACATATTTTTAAAAATATTTTTCATATACAGTCATGGCCGAAATTGTTGGCACCCTTGATATTTCTCCAGGAAATCATGTATTTCTCACGAAACGTATTGCATTAACACATGTTTTGCTATACACATGTTTATTCCCTTTGTGTGTATTGGGACAAAACAAAAAAAGGGAGGAAAGAAAGCAAATTCGACATAATGTCACACAAACCTCCAAAAATGGGCTGGACAAAAGTATTGGCACCCTTTCACAACTGCGGATAAATAAGAATGTTACAAGCATGTGATGCTCCTGTAAACTCACCTGGGGCAAGTAACAGGTGTGGGCAATATAGAAATCACACCTGAAAGCAGATAAAAAGGAGAGACGTTCACTTAACCTTTGCATTGTGTGTCTGTCTGTGCCACACTAAGCATGGACAACAGAAAGAGGAGACGAGAACTGTCTGAGGACCTGAGAACCAAAATTGTGGCAAAATATCAACAATCTCAAGGTTACAAGTCCATCTCCAGAGAACTAGATTTGCCTTTGTCCACAGTGCACAACATTATCAAGAAGTTTGCAACCCATGGCACTGTAGCTAATCTCCCTGGTCGTGGACGGATGAGGAAAATTGATGAAAGATTGCAACGCAGAATAGTCCGGATGGTGGATAAGCAGCCCCAAACATGTTCCAAAGACATTCAAGCTGTCCTGCAGGCTCAGGGAGCATCAGTGTCAGCGCGAACTATCCGTCGACATTTAAATGAAATGAAACGCTATGGCAGGAGACCCAGGAGGACCCCACTGCTGACACAGAGACATAAAAAAGCAAGACTACAGTTTGCCAAAATGTACTTGAGTAAGCCAAAAGCCTTCTGGGAAAACGTCTTGTGGACAGATGAGACCAAGATAGAGCTTTTCGGTAAAGCACATCATTCTACTGTTTACCGAAAACGGAATGAGGCCTACAAAGAACAAAACACAGTACCTACGGTAAAATATGGTGGAGGTTCAATGATGTTTTGGGGTTGTTTTGCTGCCTCTGGCACTGGGTGCCTTGACTGTGTGCAAGGCATCATGAAATCTGAGGATTACCAAAGGATTTTGGGTCGCACTGTAGGGCCCAGTGTCAGAAAGCTGGGTTTGCGTCCAAGATCCTGGGTCTTCCAGCAGGACAATGACCCCAAACATACGTCAAAAAGCACTCAGAAATGGATGGCAAAGAAGCGCTGGAGAGTTCTGAAGTGGCCAGCAATGAGCCCAGATCTAAATCCCATTGAACACCTGTGGAGAGATCTTAAAATTGCTGTTGGGAAAAGGTGTCCTTCCAATAAGAGAGACCTGGAGCTGTTTGCAAAGGAAGAGTGGTCCAAAATTCCGGGTGAGAGGTGTCAGAAGCTTATTGATGGTTATAGGAAGCGACTGATTTCAGTTATGTTTTCCAAAGGGTGTGCAACCAAATATTAAGTTAAGGGTGCCAATACTTTTGTCCAGCCCATTTTTGGGGTTTTGTGTGACATTATGTCATATTTGCTTTTCTGCCTCTGTTTTATATTTGTTCCAATACATACAAAGGGAATAAACATGTGTATAGCAAAACATGTGTTAATGCAATACCTTTTTTGTGTGAAATACTTGATTTTCAGGAAAAATATCAAGGGTGCCAACAATTTCGGCCATGACTGTATTTTGTAATATATAAAACGCATTTCAACATGTAGTATATACAGTCAGGTCCATAAATATTGGGACACGGACACAATTCTAACATTTTTGGCTCTATACACCACAATGGATTTGAAATGAAATGAACAAGATGTGCTTTAACTGCAGACTGTCAGCTTTAATTTGAGGGTATTTACATCCAAATCAGGTGAACGGTGTAGGAATTACAACAGTTTGCATATGTGCCTCCCACTTGTTAAGGGACCAAAAGTAATGGGACAGAATAATAATCATAAATCAAACTTTCACTTTTTAATACTTGGTTACAAATCCTTTGCAGTCAATTACAGCCTGAAGTCTGGAACGCATAGACATCAGCAGACGCTGGGTGTCATCCCTGGTGATGCTCTGCCAGGCCTTTACTGCAACTGTCTTCAGTTCCTGCTTGTTCTTGGGGCATTTTCCCTTCAGTTTTGTCTTCAGCAAGTGAAATGCTCAATCGGATTCAGGTCAGGTGATGGACTTGGCCATTGCAGAACATTCCACTTCTTTGGTGGCTTTTGCAGTCTGCTTTGGGTCATTGTCCATCTGCACTGTGAAGCGTCCAATGAGTTGTGAAGCATTTGGCTGAATATGAGCCGATAATATTCCCGAAACACTTCACAATTCATCCGGCTGCTTCTGTCAGCAGTCACATCATCAATAAATACAAGAGAAGCAGTTCCATTGGCAGCCATACATGCCCACGCCATGACACTACCACCACCATGATCACTGATGAGGTGGTATGCTGAGGACCATGAGCAGTTCCTTCTCCATCCTCTTCTCTTCCCATCACTCTGGTACAAGTTGATGTCGGTCTCATCTGTCCATAGGATGTTGTTCCAGAACTGTGAAGGCTTTTTTACATGTCGTTTGGCAAACTCTAATCTGGCCTTCCTGTTTTTGAGGCTCACCAATGGTTTCCATCTTGTGGTGAACCCTCTGTATTCACTCTGGTGAAGTCTTCTCTTGATTGTTGACTTTGACACACATACACCTACCTCCTGGAGAGTGTTCTTGATCCGGCCAACTGTTGTGAAGGGTGTTTTCTTCACCAGGGAAAGAATTCTTCGCTCATCCACCACAGTTGTTTTCCGTGGTCTTCCGGGTCTTTTGGTGTTGCTGAGCTCACCGGTGCGTTCCTTCTTTTTAAGAATGTTCCAAACAGTTGTTTTGGCCACGCCTAATGTTTTTGCTATCTCTCTGATGGGTTTGTTTTGTTTTTTCAGCCTAATGATGGCTTCACTGATAGTGACAGCTCTTTGGATCTCATCTTGAGAGTTGACAGCAACAGATTCCAAATGCAAATAGCACACTTGAAATGAACTCTGGACCTTTTATCTGCTCATTGTAATTGGGATAATGAGGGAATAACACACACCTGGCCATGGAACGGCTGAGAAGCCAATTGTCCCATTACTTTTGGTCCCTTAACAAGTGGGAGGCACATATGCAAACTGTTGTAATTCCTACACCGTTTACCTGATTTGGATGTAAATACCCTCAAATTAAAGCTGACAGTCTGCAGTTAAAGCACATCTTGTTTGTTTCATTTCAAATCCATTGTGTTGGTGTATAGAGCCAAAAATGTTAGAATTGTGTCCATGTCCCAATATTTATGGACCTGACTGTATATATATATATATATATACACATACTGCATGTTTAAATGTGTTTTTTTATATATTAGAAACTATATGAAAAATATTTTAAAAAATATATGCTTTTTAAATATATATATATATATATACATACATACTGCATGTTGAAATATATTTGAAATATAGTGAATACGGCCAAAATTGTAGCATTTCAAATATATGTCAATATATTTGGGAAGAATATTTTTCAAATATATTCTTCAGATTTTTTTTTTTAACATATAAAAAAGTAATTTTAACATATATTTGTACATATATTTCAGAATGCATTCCAAAAATGTAGATTTGTATTTTTAAAGACATACAGTATATTTGAAAATGTATTTTAAAAAATATAAAAAATAAAAACGCATTTCAACATACAGTATATACCGTATATATTATTAGCTTTTTCCATTTGAAACTGTTTACATCTTAATTATACCATCTTATGAGCTATCCAGCTCTCACCCGCTATATATCTTTCATGCTTTTCAAAGCCTACAAGTTGTCAATACCTGTTATTTCTCTGATGCAATGATATGTTTTCTCAGGTAGTTTTGTTTGATCTTTATTGTGAACAACAATAAAATCCAATAAATGTTTCTTTAAAAAAAAACGCATTTCAACATGCAGTGTGTGTATATATATATATATATATATATACAGTGAAGGAAATGCGTATTTGCTCCCCGGCTGATGTTGAATGTTCGCCCCTCACAAAGAAATGATCGGTCTAACAATGGAATGTTCGCCCCTCACACAGAAATGATCGGTCTAACAATGGAATGTTCGCCCCTCACACAGAAACGATCGGTCTAACAATGGAATGTTCGCCCCTCACACAGAAATGATCGGTCTAACAATGGAATGTTCGCCCCTCACACAGAAACGATCGGTCTAACAATGGAATGTTCGGTGTAACACTGAGAGACAGAATACAACAACAAATTCATCAGAAATGCGTCTAACAAATGATGACTGATCTGCATGTTCATGAGGGAAAGAAGGATTTGATCCCCTATCATTCAGCATGATTTCTGGCTCCCAGGTGTCTCTCATACAGGTAACAAGCTGAGATTAGAAGAAGTCTCTTAAAGGGAGTGCTGCTAATCTCATTGTGTTACCTGTATAACAGACACCTGTCCACAGGAGCAATCAAACCATCAGATTCCAAACTCTCCACCATGGCAAAGACCAAAGAGCTGTCCAAGGATGTCAGGGACAAGATGGTAGACCTACACAAGGCTGGACTGGGCTACCAAACTATGGCCAAGCAGCTTGGTGAGAAGGTGACAACAGTTGGTGCAATCATTCACAAATGGAAGATACACAAAACAAGTGTCAGTCTCCCTAGGTCTGGTGCACCATGCAAGATCTCACCTCGTGGAGTGTCAATGATCATGAGAACAGTGAGGAATCGTCCCAGAACTACACGTGAGGATCTTGTCAATGATCTCCAGGCAGCTGGGACCACAGTCACCAAGAAAACAATTGGTAACACACTACGCCAACAAGGACTGAAATCCTGCAGTGCCCACACGGTCCCTCTGCTCAAGAAAGCCCATGTCCAGCCCGTCTGAAGTCTGCCACTGAACATCTGAATGATGCAGAGGAGGACTGGTGGAAAGTGTTGTGGTCAGATGAGACCAAAATACAGTTCTTTGGCATCAACTCAACTCGCCGTGTTTGGAGGAGGAGGAATGCTGCCTATGACCCCAAGAACACCATCCCAACTGTGAAACATGGTGGTGGAAACATTCTGCTTTGACGTTGTTTTTCTGCTAAGAGGACAGGACAACTGCACCGCATCAAAGGGACGATGGACGGGGCAATGTACCATCAAATCTTGGGTGAGAACCTTCTTCCCACAGCCAGGTCATTGAAATGGGTGGTGGATGGGTGTTCCAGCATGACAATGACCCAAAACACACGGCCAAGGCAACAAAGGAGCGGCTCAAGAAGAAGCACATTAAGGTCCCGGAGTGGCCTAGCCAGTCTCCAGACCTTCATCCGATTGAAAATCTGTGGAGGGAGCTGAAAGTTCAAGTTGCCAAACGTCAGCCACCAAACCTTAATGACTTGGAGAGGATCTGCCAAGAGGAGTGGGCCAAAATCCCTCCTGAGATGTGTGCGAACCTGGGGGCCAACTCCAGGAAACGTCTGACCTCTGTGATTGCCAACAAGGGATTTGCCACCAAGTACTAAGTCATGTTTTGTGAAGGGGATCAAATCCTTCTTTCCCTCATGAACATGCAGATCCGTCATCATTTGTTAGACGCATTTCTGCTGAATTTGTTGTTGTATTCTGTCTCTCAGTGTTACACCGAACAGTCTATTTTTAGACCAATTATTATTATTATACAGTATTTATATAGCGGCAGAAGGTTTGCTCAGCGCTGTACATTATAGTGGGGGGCAGAACATGAGACAATACAGTAACAATACAATACATGAGGGGTTTGAGGGCCCTGCTCTGTTGAGCTTACAATCTAGGAGGGAGGGGGTAGAGGTACAGGAGGAAGTGGCTGTGGGGGATGGAGTGGTAGAAGGAGTGGAGGAGATCGGCTGTTAGGTGAGGGCGGGGTAGGCTTCCCTGAAGAGATGGATTTTCAGGGTGCGCCTAAAGGTGAGGAGGGTAGGTGACAGTCTGATGGATTGGGGTAGTGAGTTCCAGAGGATGGGGGAAGTCCTGGAGAAGTCCTGCAGTCGGGCGTGGGAGGAGGAGACCAGGGAGCTAGAAAGTAGGAGGTCTTGTGAGGAGCGAAGATTGCAGGTTGGGTGGTATTTGGTAGAGATGAGCGAATTATTCAAAAATTCGATTCGGCTGATTCGCCGAATTTGCGGGAGAAATTCGATTCGATGCGAATTTATTCGCCGCGAATTTAACTTATTAAAAGGGTTTCTAGGCTTCAGAGAGCCTTTATATTAGTGCAGAACACTGTACCTTTAATTTAAATGCCCTTGGAGTCTGCTGGGGAAGAGAAATAATACTGACAGTCAGTATGACATGCAGATGAGTGCCGTCGATCTTAGAATCACCGCACACTTCACTCATTTGGGCAGTCACGGGGCACGACGAAGAAGAAGAAGAAGAAGAAGAATGAAAAGAAGAATGAGAAGAAGAATGAAAAGAAGAATGAAAAGAAGAAGAAGAAGAATGAAAAGAAGAATGAAAAGAAGAAGAAGAAGAATGAAAAGAAGAATGAGAAGAAGAATGAAAAGAAGAATGAAAAGAAGAATGAAAAGAAGAAGAAGAAGAATGAAAAAAAGAATGAGAAGAAGAATGAAAAGAAGAATGAAAAGAAGAATGAGAAGAATGAAAAGAAGAATGAAAAGAAGAAGAAGAAGAATGAAAAGAAGAAGAAAAAGAAGAAGAATGAAAAGAAGAAGAAGAAGAATGAAAAGAAGAAGAAGAAGAATGAAAAGAAGAATGAAAAGAAGAAGAAGAAGAATGAAAAGAAGAAGAAGAAGAATGAAAAGAAGAATGAAAAGAAGAAGAAGAAGAATGAAAAGAAGAAGAAGAGAAATGAAAAGAAGAATGAAAAGAAGAAGAAGAATGAAAAGAAGAATGAGAAGAAGAAGAAGAGGAATGAAAAGAAGAAGAAGAAGAATGAAAAGAAGAAGAAGAAGAATGAAAAGAAGAATGAAAAGAAGAAGAAGAAGAATGAAAAGAAGAAGAAGAAGAATGAAAAGAAGAATGAAAAGAAGAAGAAGAAGAATGAAAAGAAGAATGAGAAGAAGAAGAATGAAAAGAAGAAGAAGAAGAATGAAAAGAAGAATGAAAAGAAGAAGAAGAATGAAAAGAAGAAGAATGAAAAGAAGAATGAAAAGAAGTAGAAGAAGAATGAAAAGAAGAAGAAGAAGAATGAAAAGAAGAATGAAAAGAAGAAGAAGAAGAATGAAAAGAAGAAGAAGAATGAAAAGAAGAAGAAGAAGAATGAAAAGAAGAATGAGAAGAAGAATGAAAAGAAGAATGAGAAGAATGAAAAGAAGAATGAAAAGAAGAAGAAGAAGAATGAAAAGAAGAAGAAGAAGAATGAAAAGAAGAATGAGAAGAAGAATGAAAAGAAGAATGAAAAGAAGAAGAAGAAGAAGAATGAAAAGAAGAATGAGAAGCAGAATGAAAAGAAGAATGAAAAGAAGAAGAAGAAGAATGAAAAGAAGAAGAAGAATGAAAAAAAGAATGAAAAGAAGAAGAAGAATGAAAAGAAGAAGAATGAAAAGAAGAAGAAGAATGAAAAGAAGAATGAAAAGAAGAAGAAGAAGAATGAAAAGAAGAAGAAGAAGAAAAATGAAAAGAACAATGAAAAGAAGAAGAAGAAGAATGAAAAGAAGAATGAGAAGAAGAATGAAAAGAAGAATGAAAAGAAGAATGAAAAGAAGAAGAAGAAGAATGAAAAGAAGAATGAGAAGAAGAATGAAAAGAAGAATGAAAAGAAGAAGAAGAAGAATGAAAAGAAGAAGAAGAAGAATGAAAAGAAGAATGAAAAGAAGAAGAAGAATGAAAAGAAGAAGAAGAAGAATGAAAAGAAGAATGAAAAGAAGAAGAAGAAGAATGAAAAGAAGAAGAATGAAAAGAAGAAGAAGAAGAATGAAAAGAAGAAGAAGAATGAAAAGAAGAAGAATTCCAGTACAGCAAAAAGTGTCCCTGCAGAGAGCTCCGCTATTTCTGACAGTTCTCTGACAGTTCCTTCACATTTACAGCGGTTGAAACATTGTATCTATTTATTTCCGAATAAAAACATCTGTATCCTAAATGGAAACAAATAGATACAATGTTTCAACCGCTGTAAATGAACTGTCAGAGAACTGTCAGAAATAGCGGAGCTCTCTGCAGTGACACTTTTGCCGGCTGATCGGGAAAAATTCGATTCGTGCACCCGAAGTTTGCTAAAATTCGGATTCGATGCGAATCGAATTTTTCCTGATATTCGAAACGAATTCCACTTCGCCAAGTTCGATTCGCTCATCTCTAGTATTTGGGTATCAGGTCGGTGAGGTAGTTTGGGGCAGTGTTGTGAATGGCTTTGTATGTCAGTGTTAGTAGTTTGAATTTGATGCGTTGGGCAATCGGGAGCCAGTGGAGGGAATGGCAGAGGGGGGTGGAGGACACTGAGTGGAGGCAAGTGGAGGGATTGGCAGAGAGGGGTGGAGGACACTGAGTGGACGCCAGTGGAGGGATTGGCAGAGGGGGGTGGAGGAGATGGAGCGGTTAGTAAGGTGGATGAGTCTGGCTGCCGTATTCAGGATGGACTGAAGCGGGGATAGCCAGCGGCGAGACAGGCCAGTGAGGAGGGAGTTGCAGTAGTCGAGTCGTGATATGATGAGGGAGTGGATGAGCTGTTTAGTAGTGTCTGGGGTTAGGAACAAACGTATCTTGGAGATGTTGCGGAGGTGGAGCCTGCATGAGTTTGCCAACGATTGGACATGGGGTTGGAAGGACAGGTCTGAGTCTAGAGTGACACCTAGGACTTTGGCTTGCGGGGTGGGACTGATGGTGGCATTGTTGGTCATGATGGAGAGGGGGGGAGGGAGGCACGGGCTGGGGGGAAAATCAGGAGCTTGGTTTTGGAAAGGTTCAATTTGAGGAAGTGGAGCGACATCCAGTCTGATATGTCGTTCAGTAGGTGGGCGATGCGGGCGGAGACTGAAGGGGTGAGGCGAGGGGTGGAGAGGTAAATTTGCGTGTCATCGGCATAGAGGTGATAATTGAAGCCGTGGGAGTGTATCAGTTTGCTGAGGGAGGAGGTGCAGATGGAGAGAAGAAGGGGCCCGAGGACAGAGCCTTGGGGGACCCCAACAGAGAGGGGGAGAGAGGGGGAGGTGGTAGCCTTATAGGTAACGCTGAAGGAGCGTTGGGATAGATAGGAGGAGAGCCAGGAGAGAGCAGAATCTCTGATGCCAAGGGAGTGTAGTTTGTTAAGGAGGAGGGTGTGGTCGACTGTGTGGAAGGCCGCGGAGAGGTCGAGGAGTAGGAGCACTGAATAGTGGCCATTAGCTTTGGCGGTTAGCAGGTCGTTGGTGAGGTGAGTAGGGTGGTTTCAGTGGAGTGTAGGGGCGGAATCCGGACTGTAGGGGGTCAAGGAGGTTGTTGTCAGTGAGGTGGGTGCTTAGGCGATTGTAGACTAAGCGCTCAAGTAGCTTGGAAGTAAATGGCAGCAGGGAGATGGGTCTGAGGTTGTTCAGGTCGGTGGGGTCCAGGGAGGGTTTTTTGAGTACGGGGGTGATGTGCGCATGCTTTAGGGGGGAGGGGAATGCGCCAGTAGAAAGGGAGAGATTGAAGATGTGGGTGAGGGAGCGTAGGATGGAGGAGGGTGACTGGAGGAGTTGTGTGGGGACAGGGTCAAGGGGGCAAGTGGTGAGGCGGGCTTCTGAGAAGACCTTAGTGACCTCCTCAGTGGTGGCAAGGCTGAAGGAGCGGAGTGTTGGGGAGGTTATAGTGTGCGGGGTGTTAGGTGTGGTGGGGGGCAGGGCGGTTGCAAGGTCAGAGGAGGGGAGAGTTGATGGGGTTAGAGTGGGAGGGAGGCTAGGTGGGGGGGTAGATTGAGCATTGGTGATGTCATTACGGATTGCGTTGATCTTGTTTTGGAAGTGATTGGCAATCTCGTGGGCGGTGAGTGAGGTGCTGGGTGGGGGTGGGGGGGGGAGAGTAGGGAGTTGAAAGTGGAAAAGAGCCGGCGAGGACAGGTGGAGAGGGTGTTGATGAGGGTTACGAAGTAGGCTTGTTTGGTGGCATGGAGGAAGGTGGTGTAGGTGAGGAAGGTGGATTTGTAGAGGGAGAATGCTCGAGGGGATTTGGTTTTGCGCCATAATCGCTCCAGCGCACAACTGCGTCTTTTAAGATTTTCAGTTTATTATTCTGCCAGGGTTGAAGCGGTCGGGTCTAATGCTATGCATGGTTAGGGGTGCTAAGGAGTCTAAGGCAGCTGACAGTGAGTCGCTGTACACAGTAGTGGCCAGGTCAGGGCATGACAGAGGAAGGATACTGTCATACAGACGGTCAGCTGCAGAGTGGAGAGGGGCCGGGTTCAGGTTGTGGAGGTTACGGCTGGTGATGGTTTGACGTTTGGGGGGGAGGCGTTATAGGACGGGGAGACGGAGAACGTAATGAGGTTGTGGTCAGAGAGAGGGAAAGGGGTGTTTGTGAGGTTGTGGAGGGTGCAGAGATGGGAGAAAACGAGGTCCATAGTGTTCCCATCGGTGTGGGTCTGTGTGCACTGTGTGAGTGCAAAAGAAGAGGTTAAGTGGAGGAGTTGGGATGTAGCCGGGTTGTTGACATTGATAGGGATATTGAAGTCTCCTAGGATGATGGTGGGTAGCTCAGAGGAGAGGAAGAAGGGCAGCCAAGTCATCAAGGAAGCCTGATACGGGTCCAAGAGGCCGACAGATTACTGCAATCCTCAGAGGGGTGGGGGAGAAGAGTCGGATGCAGTGGTCCTCGAAGGAGGAGGATAGAGAGGGGGGGGTTTGGGAGGACCTGGAAGGTGCTCAGCGGTGACAAGAGCATGCCGACCCCACCACCTCTACGACCGCTCCGTCTGGGTGAATGGGACCAGACGAGACCTCCGTAGGAGAGTGCCGCAGGGGAGGTGGAGTCAGTGGCTTGGATCCAGGTTTCATTGACCGCTAGGAGGTTGAGGGAGCGGAAGATAGAGGTCATGGATGGCGGTGAGCTTGTTGTAAACTGATCGGGCATTCAGGAGTGCAACCGAGAGTGGAGGGATGGATGCGGGGTGGAGGGGGACAGGTATAAGGTTGAGGGGGTTGCGGCGGTTCGTGGGGGTAGGAGGGTGCCTAGTGGGTGAGTGAGGTGGTGAGGGGCCAGGGTTTGGGGAGATATCCCCAGAGGTTAGGAGAAGAACAAGTGTGAGGAAAGTAACATGGGAGCAGGATGTATACGAGCGCACATGCCTTCCAGTCCTGGTGTTTGGGTCAGCAGGAGAGTGAAGTATCAGCAGGAGGTGATGAGAGCAGTAGTAGGGAGATGGTAGCAGTGAGGGGGAGATTATTATTGTTAAACAGTATTTATAAAGCGCCAATAGTTCGCTCAGCGCTGTACATTACAAAGGGGGACAGAACATGTGACAGAACAATACCAATACAATGCAAAACATGAGGGGATCGAGGGCCCTGCTCCTTGGAGCTTACAATCTAGGAGGGAGGGGATGGTGGCACAGGAGGAGATAGCTGTGGGGGATGGAGTGGTAGGAAGAGTGGAGGAGGTCGGCAGGTTAGGAGGGGGTGGGGTAGGCTTCCCTGAAGAGATGGGTTTTCAGGGTGCGCCTAAAGGAGAGGAGAGTAGGTGATAGTCTTATGGGTTGGGGCAGGGAGTTCCAGAGGATGGGTGACACCCTGGAGAAGTCCTGGAGGCGGGCATGGGAGGAGGAGACCAGGGAACTAGAGAGAAGGAGGTCTTGTGAGGAGCGGAGTGTGCGTGTTGGGCGGTACTTGGATATTAGATCAGTGATGTAGTACGGGGCAGTATGGTGGACAGCTTTGTACGTCAGTGTTAGGATTCTGAATTTGATCCGTTGCACAATCGGAAGCCAGTAGAGGGATTGGCAGAGGGGGGTGGAGGACACTGAATGGAGGCAAGTGGAGGGATTGGCAGAGAGGGGTGGAGGACACTGAGTGGAGGCCAGTGGAGGGATTGGCAGAGGGGGGTGGCGGAGATGGAGCGGTTGGAAAGGTGAATGAGTCTGGCAGCCGTATTCAGGATGGACTGAAGCGGGGATAGCCAGCGGCGAGGCAGGCCAGTGAGGAGGGAGTTGCAGTAGTCGAGTCGTGATATGATGAGGGAGTGGATGAGCTGTTTAGTGGTTTCTGGGGTTAGGAACGTGCGGATTTTGGCGATGTTGCGGAGGCGGAGTCTTCATGTTGCGGAGGTGGAGTCTGTGTGTTGCGGAGGTGGAGTCTGCATGAGTTTGTTAAAGATTGGACTTGGGGCTGGAAGGATAGGTTGGAGTCCAGAATGACACCAAGTACTCTGGCCTGCGGGTCGGTTTGATGGTGGCATTGTTGGACATGATGGAGAAGTCAATGGGGGGTGGGGTTCGGGCTGGGGGGGGAAGACAAGAAACTCAGTTTTGGAGAGGTTCAGTTTAAGGAAATGGAGCCACATCCAGCCTGATATGTCGCTCAGTAGGTGTGTGATTCAGGCCGAGACCGAGGGGGTGAGGTGTACAAGTTTTGGGGTGGAGCAGAGGGGTAAAGAAATGAGATTTTGGGAACAATCATTTCTGTGTGAGGGGCGAACATTCAACATCAGCAGGGGAGTAAATACACATTTCCTTCACTGTATATATATAAAATTCATATTAAAATGCGTTTTTATATATTATAAAATATATGAAAAATATTTTTAAAATGTGTTTTGAAATGTATTGAATACGGCCAGAATTGTAGCATTTCAAATATATGTCAATACATATTTGGGAAGAATTTTTTTAAAATATATTTCAAATCTATTTTTCTTCCATGTGGGCAACCAAAGGAGCTTTATCTATACTTCTCCTTTAAAAACGAGTGAAATCCAGTTTCCATTCTTCTTTGGTGTCGGGATAGTTTAGTTCCTCTATAAAGTTCTTCTGAAGTGTTAGTGATTGGGTTTAGATCTGCTGTGACAGCCAATCACGACGCCTCCCACGGACACGGTTGGATGTTCCAATCGTAGCACCGCGGACTGCGGTCATTGCAGACGATATTCGGAGGATGGTAATTATGTTGTCACCGTCTTTGTCACGTCTTGCAGGAAAATAGAGGAAAAGAAAAGATGAAACATTGTATGCTGTATAATTCCGCGTGACATAATCATAGGATGCTGTTCTGCTTTGGATAGGAACTCAACAAATAAAACTTTTGAAAAAAAAAAAGAAAAAAATTTCCTATACTTTATACAATTAAAAGAAATAAAAATCTGCCCAACAACGTTCTCACGGCAACAACTCCATGGAAGTGGAGAGGAGACGGCGCTAAATTCTCACGCGGCTTCCGATTGGGTTCGCCTTCGATTGAAGCTGAACTCCGGGTCACGGATTGAACAGGGAACTCTTCGCCAAAAGGAGTTGGATTTTTTTTTTACAAGATTTACACCTCCCTGCCGGACAGCGTGGCCTGGGGTATGACACCACAAGCTATAGACTGTAGAAGGGCGAGCGTGGTGTCACTGCTCCGCCCCCAACCTGTAGACTGGGCAGTGAAAGAGCAGCTTTGAACTGGTGAACTTGTCTGTTTGCTCACTCTGCTTGTTCCTCCTGTCAGCATGCTGCTTGTAAGAAAAAACTGACTGGCCTCCAGCATTGCCCCTCTGTTGTATTGGGGATTGCAAGAGGCTGATGTCAAATTCAGGTCCCTACACTGGCTGCATTCCACAAATACATGTAAATTGGTTGTAATCCCTCAGATCAGGGGTGTCAGACTCCATGTCATGGCAGGCCGGATGAGCATTATGGTGGCCCTCAAGGGGCCGGTTGTATCTGTAAGACTAGATGTCCAGAGTACCGCCCCCCCCATTACATCAGATATCAAGAATCCCACACCCTCCCTATCATCACTGTGCACCCCTTTTGGGGGTGGAGTTGGAAAGCAGAAAGTGCAGAGTCTGGAGGAGGACCAGAGGAGGAGTGGAGTCAGTTACCAGAGTCTGATGAATGCTGAGACCAGGGGAGGCAGAGATGAGGGGGTGGTGCAGCTGCACTGAGAGGTTCAGGATCTGGCAGAGGAGTTGTATTCTTCCCTGCTGCCAACTGCTGAGACAAGGTGGGGGCGGAGACAAGGGGGCACCTACAGGAGAGGAGCAAGGGCCACATGAAATGGTCTGGAGGGCCGTATTCAAACTGCGGGCCTTGTGTTTGACACCTGTTATTTAGATGTATTCAGTGAAGTGACAATGAGGTCACTGGACTCCAATGGCCTCCACAGCCACCAGATCTCCATCCAATAGAGCTCCTTCGGGATGTGGTGGAACGGGAGATTCCCATCATGGATGTGCAGCTGACAAATCTGCAGCAACTGCGTGATGCTATCATGTCAACATGGAGAAACGTTTCCAACACCTTGTTGGATCTATGCCACGAAGAATGGAGGCAAAAGGGGGTCCAACCCAGGACTAGCAAGGAGGACCTCATGAAGTGGCCGGTGAGTGTATGTTTCAATATAGGGAAACTACAGGAAGTGAAACGTTCTTGTTTGTAAATTCCAGGATGGGGTCAGATTAGGTTCTGAAATGGTTTCTGCTGTCCCAGAACTGTAGATAGCAAAGCCAGATCCCCAATCAGCCAATCAGATTTGTTTTTAATAAGCGTAGCTCGTAAATGATGAATTGCGTTGGCTTGCTGTATGTTATTTCTGCTCAAATAAACTTTTCAGGCTTTTCCTAGTAACAAATCTTCCCATATCTTTATGTCCCTCTCTTTGTTATACTTTTGTACGATTTCAATAAACGCAAAAAAATCTTTCCATATCCAGCTATAGATCCCCCTTTGGGCTGCTCAGTTCCTTTCTGCATTTCCTCCCACCGACGCATATCCTCGCGGGCGCCAATCCTCCCGTCTTCAAATGATTGTTGCTGCTGAAGACAAATCACTTACAACCTGTCACTAAGATGCGCCAATTCTACCTTCGCTACATTTGTCAATAAGCGCAATCATCGGCTTGTTACAAAGTTTCGAGACTTTCATCCCGTGACGCTCCGTCGCTTTATTTCCTCTGCGACGTCTTCTGAAGTACGAAGCGTGCAATTTGAAATCAGCGGTTTGATGACAGGAGTCATGCACTGGCGGCGTCCAACTTATCTCAAGTGGAAGATAATCCCGCTCTATTTGTCTACTTTCTGGGCGTGCGAAATCAGAAACGCGTCAGTACGACGGTCTGCTGCCCTTTGTCGTCTCTCCTTTTCCTGATATTTTCAGCACAAGGAAAATATAAATACATGAGGAAATAATGAAATAAATGGCGGTGGAAGGCAAAGACAGCCTGGGGGCCCCTTTAATGGTCATGGCCGTGGTCCATGTGTGCTGACTCACTTGCCATGGCGCCATCTGGCCAACTTCAGCCCCCCCCCAGCGAATGACAGTATGTTCTGCCTGCGAGCGTGCACAGCTGCCTGCTCCCTGCTATGTGTCAGATCTCCCCGGCTCATTGGCTGAAGATGTATTCTTGCTGGCATCCCAATCGCCGTATCCATCGCGCTTTGTGATTTTATCTGGGCCAGTGCAAGAAATCCCGGGCAAACATAAACGGTTAATGCCGAATTAAACCCAAAAGCGAACACGTTTCATATCACAGGTTACCGATTCTTAGATGTGACGGCTGCATTAGTTTTATATGTAAGCTATCCTTCCCTCTACAGGCGTACCTCGGTTTACCAGTTGAATGCGTTCTGCGGGCCTTTTCGTATTGCAAATAATTTGCAAACCGAAACACGGTTTCCCATAGGAATGCATTAAAAACCAATTCATCCGTTCCGGAGGTCAGAAAAAAGTAAAAAAAAAGTATTTTTTCTGTTCAAAACTCTTTATAAAGTGAACTTTAACCAGTTCCCATAATGAACGACTACAGTGCGGTTGTGTAATCCAGGGGCGACATCCCCCTGCGCGACCCCAGTGGTGCGCACCCGGCACCGCCAATGATCGATGTGTCCTACGGACACAGCTGATCACGTGGTACGGTAAACAGCCAATCACGGCAGCCTTTTACCACATGATTAGCTGTGTCCAATAACACAGCAGATCACTGAGTAAATACAGTTGCCGGTCATCGGCTGCACTTTCCTCGCACTGTCACAGCATGAGGGAAGTACTGCCGATAACTGGCAATTGTCAGTGCCCAGCAGTGCCGCCCATCAGTGCAGCATCATCAGCGCTGCCCATTAGTGCCACCTATCAGTGCCTCCTATCAGTGCCACTCAGTGCTGCCTATCAGTGCCCATCAGTGCTGCCTCAAAAACGCACATCAGTGATGGAGAAAAATTACGTGTTTGCAAAATTATATAATAGAAACAAAGAAAAACCTTTTTTTTATACTTTGCTATTTTTTAGTTTATAGCACAAAAAAATAAAACCCCCAGTGGGGAGTACATAACACCAAAAGAAAGCTCTATGTGTGTGAAAAAAATGATAAAAATTTCTTATGGGTACAGTGTTGCATGACCGCGCAATTATCATTCAAAGAGCAATAGCGCTGAAAGCTGAAAATTGGCCTGGACAGGAGGGGGGTAGAAGTGCCCGGTAGGCAGGAAGGGGGTAGAAGTGTCCTGTAGGCAGGAAGGGGGTAGAAGTGCCCGGTAGGCAGGAAGGGGGTAGAAGTGTCCTGTAGGCAGGAAGGGGGTAGAAGTGCCCGGTAGGCAGGAAGGGGGTAGAAGTGCCCTGTAGGCAGGAAGAGGGTAGAAGTGTCCTGTAGACAGGAAGGGGGTAGAAGTGCCCGGTAGACAGGAAGGGGGTAGAAGTGTCCTGTAGGCAGGAAGGGGGTAGAAGTGTCCTGTAGACAGGAAGGGGGTAGAAGTGCCCGGTAGACAGGAAGGGGGTAGAAGTGTCCTGTAGACAGGAAGGGGGTAGAAGTGCCCGGTAGGCAGGAAGGGGGTAGAAGTGCCCGGTAGGCAGGAAGGGGGTAGAAGTGCCCTGTAGGCAGGAAGGGGATAGAAGTGTCCGGTAGGCAGGAAGGGGGTAGAAGTGCCCGGTAGGCAGGAAGGGGGTAGAAGTGCCCGGTAGGCAGGAAGGGGGTAGAAGTGCCCTGTAGGCAGGAAGGGGGTAGAAGTGCCCTGTAGGCAGGAAGGGGGTAGAAGTGTCCGGTAGGCAGGAAGGGGGTAGAAGTGTCCGGTAGGCAGAAAGGGGGTAGAAGTGCCCGGTAGGCAGGAAGGGGGTAGAAGTGCCCGGTAGGCAGGAAGAGGGTAGAAGTGCCCTGTAGGCAGGAAGGGGGTAGAAGTGCCCGGTAGGCAGGAAGGGGGTAGAAGTGCCCGATAGGCAGGAAGGGGGTAGAAGTGCCCAGTAGGCAGCAAGGGGGTGACAGTGACCGGTAGGCAGGAAGGGGGTAGAAGTGCCCGGTAGGCAGGAAGGGGGTAGAAGTGCCCGGTAGGCAGGAAGGGGGTTGAAGTGTCCGGTAGGCAGGAAGGGGGTAGAAGTGTCCGGTAGGAAGGAAGGGGGTAGAAGTGCCCGGTGGGCAGGAAGGGGGTGACAGTGACCGGTAGGTAGGAAGGGGGTAGAAGTGCCCAGTAGGCAGGAAGGGGGTAGAAGAGTCCGGTAGGCAGGAAGGGGGTAGAAGTGTCCTGTAGGCAGGAAGGGGGTAGAAGTGCCCGGTAGGCAGGAAGGGGGTAGAAGTGCCCGGTAGGCAGGAAGGGGGTAGAAGTGCCCAGTAGGCAGGAAGGGGGTGACAGTGACCGGTAGGCAGGAAGGGGGTAGAAGTGCTCAGTAGGCAGGAAGGGGGTAGAAGTGTCCGGAAGGCAGGAAGGGGGTAGAAGTGCCCAGTAGGCAGGAAGGGGGTAGAAGTGTCCTGTAGGCAGGAAGGGGGTAGAAGTGCCCGGTAGGCAGGAAGGGGGTAGAAGTGCCCAGTAGGCAGGAAGGGGGTAGAAGTGTCCGGAAGGCAGGAAGGGGGTAGAAGTGCCCTGTAGGCAGGAAGGGGGTAGAAGTGTCCTGTAGGCAGGAAGGGGGTAGAAGTGTCCTGTAGGCAGGGAGGGGTAGAAGTGCCCGGTAGGCAGGAAGGGGGTAGAAGTGTCCTGTAGGCAGGAAGGGGGTAGAAGTGCCCGGTAGGCAGGAAGGGGGTAGAAGTGTCCTGTAGGCAGGAAGGGGGTAGAAGTGCCCTGTAGGCAGGAAGGGGGTAGAAGTGCCCGGTAGGCAGGAAGGGGGTAGAAGTGTCCGGAAGGCAGGAAGGGGGTAGAAGTGTCCGAGAGGTGAGGGGTTAGAGGCATAAATACTGTACAGGGACATGATTAAAAATTAATTCGTAAATGCACTGAAAACTAATTAATCCGTTCCGGAGGTCAGAAAAAAGTAAAAAAAAGTATTTTATCTGTTCAAAACTCTTTATTAAGTGCACTTTAAAGGCATAAATACTGTCCAGGGACATGATTAAGAAAAAAATCTTAAATACATTGAAAACCAATTAATCCGTTAGTATTGCGAAAAACAATTCATAAACCGAGACGTTATTTTCAATGGATTTTCATTTGTAAACCGAGGTCCGCCCGTATTTTCGCCTGGTGAGCTAGCCAAGAAGTCTGTTGTTATTCAAAAGAACAAGCCCTCCAGCAGATGCTGCAGTTAGATGGTTGAAACAAACCTTTAGCCCCCCTCCTTCTCTTCCAATCGGAATGCTGTATGGGATCACAAGAGGCTATAACAAAGACAGAATGAGAAACTATTTAAACATCAGAAGTCAGGTATTGTTTAGAGCGGCAGTAAACCCAACAGCAAACCATTATTATATTGCAGCTTACCAACTCTGAGATGTACTGGCTGCCTTTGTTTTCTTTTTTTAAGCTGTCTTTCCTTTATTTTCATCTGCCGATCCAGCCAGCAAGTCTTGTTTTGTTTTTTTTCCCAAAAGCACAAGCTCTCCAGCAGAATATATCAGTTTACATGGATGAGGCAAACCATTTCTCACTGACAGGAGTTCTTACAGTGATCAGCTTTTATTTATTGATGGAAAACGTTTATCACGAAAGGAACAAAACTGTTACTGGAACGGGTTATGAAGTGTGAGCTGGAGTTTGGCTTCAATGTGTTAGTGTATCTAAATCTGCTAGTACATCTAACACTCCCCTCCCCCCAGACTGACAATGCTACTCTCTGCTGTGCCCCCTGTGCTCCTTCCTCCAGAGTGGGGGCGCTTTAATACAGGAAGGGTGTTACTGGCCAGATCACACAGGGAAAAAAAAGTCTAAAAATAAAGAAAACTAATGCAGCTACCACATCTAATATGTGTACCGTATATGGAATGGAAGAGGCGTGTCTATGACTGCGTGTACCGTATATGGAACAGTGTTATTAGTGGGGGGACCCCAAGGTTCAGTGTTATTAGTGGGGTACTCCAAGGTTCAGTGTTATTAGTGGGGGGACCCCAAGGTTCAGTGTTATTAGTGGGGTACCCCAAGGTTCAGTGATATTAGTGGGGTACTCCAAGGTTCAGTGTTATTAGTGGGGGGACCCCAAGGTTCAGTGTTATTAGTGGGGTACTCCAAGGTTCAGTGTTATTAGTGGGGTACCCCAAGGTTCAGTGATATTAGTGGGGTACTCCAAGGTTCAGTGTTATTAGTGGGGTACTCCAAGGTTCAGTGTTATTAGTGGGGGGACCCCAAGGTTCAGTGTTGTTAGTGGGGTACCCCAAGGTTCAGTGTCATTAGTGGGGGACCCCAAGGTTCAGTGTTATTAGTGGGGGTACCCCAAGGTTCAGTGTTATTAGTGGGGGGACCCCAAGGTTCAGTGTTGTTAGTGGGGTACCCCAAGGTTCAGTGTCATTAGTGGGGGACCCCAAGGTTCAGTGTTATTAGTGGGGGGACCCCAAGGTTCAGTGTTAGTGGGGGACCCCAAGGTTCAGTGTTATTAGTGGGGGACCCCAAGGTTCAGTGTTGGTGGGGGACCCCAAGGTTCAGTGTTATTAGTGGGGGGACCCCAAGGTTCAGTGTTGTTAGTGGGGTACCCCAAGGTTCAGTGTCATTAGTGGGGGACCCCAAGGTTCAGTGTTATTAGTGGGGGGACCCCAAGGTTCAGTGTTGTTAGTGGGGTACCCCAAGGTTCAGTGTCATTAGTGGGGGACCCCAAGGTTCAGTGTTATTAGTGGGGGGACCCCAAGGTTCAGTGTTAGTGGGGGACCCCAAGGTTCAGTGTTATTAGTGGGGGACCCCAAGGTTCAGTGTTGGTGGGGGACCCCAAGGTTCAGTGTTATTAGTGGGGGACCCCAAGGTTCAGTGTTGGGACCCTTATTTTTTTATATATTTATATACAATATGGTGTCGGGGATCTCAGTGTTTGCAGATGACGCCAAGCTGTGCCGGGAATAACATCCTTACAGGATGTCTCCAACTTACAAGCCGACCTCAATGCTCTGTGTAATTGGGGGACTATGGGGCCAATGAGGGCTAATGGTGATAAATGTAAGGTTCTGCACTTGGGGACTAAGAATATGCATCATACATACTAGGGGGGTACAACTGGGGGGGTCAACATATATAATACATAAGGGGGGATATGATCTCCATGTATAATACATAAGGGGGGGATATGATCTCCATGTATAATACATAAGGGGGGGGGATATGATCTCCATCTATAATACATAAGGGGGGATATGATCTCCATGTATAATACATAAGGGGGGATATGATCTCCATGTATAATACATAAGGGGGGGATATGATCTCCATGTATAATACATAAGGGGGATATGATCTCCATGTATAATACATAAGGGGGGGATATGATCTCCATGTATAATACATAAGGGGGATATGATCTCCATGTATAATACATAAGGGGGGATATGATCACCATGTATAATACATAAGGGGGGGATATGATCTCCATGTATAATACATAAGAGGGGATATGATCTCCATGTATAATACATAAGGGGGGATATGATCTCCATGTATAATACATAAGGGGGAAATAATCTCCATGTATAATACATAAGGGGGATATGATCTCCATGTATAATACATAGGAGGGGGATATGATCTCCATGTATAATACATAAGGGGGGATATGATCTCCATGTATAATACATAAGGGGGGGATATGATCTCCATGTATAATACATAAGGGGGGATATGATCTCCATGTATAATACATAAGGGGGGATATGATCTCCATGTATAATACATAAGGGGGGGATATGATCTCCATGTATAATACATAAGGGGGGATATGATCTCCATGTATAATACATAAGGGGGGATATGATCTCCATGTATAATACATAAGGGGGGATATGATCTCCATGTATAATACATAAGGGGGATGTGATCTCCATGTATAATACATAAGGGGGGATATGATCACCATGTATAATACATAAGGGGGGGATATGATCTCCATGTATAATACATAAGGGGGGGATATGATCTCCATGTATAATACATAAGGGGGATGTGATCTCCATGTATAATACATAAGGGGGGGATATGATCTCCATGTATAATACATAAGGGGGGGATATGATCTCCATGTATAATACATAAGGGGGGGATATGATCTCCATGTATAATACATAAGGGGGGATATGATCTCCATGTATAATACATAAGAGGGATATGATCTCCATGTATAATACATAAGGGGGGATATAATCTCCATGTATAATACATAAGGGGGGGATATGATCTCCATGTATAATACATAAGGGGGGGGATATGATCTCCATGTATAATACATAAGGGGGATATGATCTCCATGTATAATACATCAGTGGTTCATATAGTGAACTCGGTGTAGTTATTCCCCCTGAGGTCATCACAGAGGACAAGGGGGCGCTCTTTATGTCTGGAGGAAAAGAAATGTAATCTCCAAACACGGAAAGGTGTCTTCACAGTAAGAGCTGTGAGAATGTGGAATAGACTCCCTCCAGAGTTGGGTGTGGCCAGCTCAGTGGATTGCTGTAGGAAAGTCCTGGATTCTTTCTTGGATACACAGAATATAACTGGATATAACATTTATAGGGAAAGGTGATCCAGGGAATATCCGATTGCCTCTCGGGGGATCAGGAAGGAAGTTTTTTTTGCAGCAGGAGCAGATTGGATCGTGCTTTGCTGTTTTTGTTTTTGCCTTTCTCTGGATCAACTGTGGGTGGAGAATTATAACTTTTTTTTTATGGCTGAACTGGATGGATTTTTCTGTTTTTTCAGCCAGACTAACTATGTAACTATGTAATAAAAGGATGGAAAAGGGTATAAAAAGATGTCCAAAGCCTTGAATATTCCAGTCAGTACCGTTCAATCACTTATGAAGAAATGTAAAATTCGGGGATCCCTTGATACCAAGCCAAGGTCAGGTAGACCAAGAAAGATGGCAGCCACAACTGCCAGAAGACTTGTTCAGGATACAAAGAAATCCCCCACAGGTCACCTCAGGAGAAATCCAGGCTGCTCTGTAAAAAAGACAGTGTGGTTGTTTCAAGGAGCACAATACAACGATACTTGAACAAAAATGAGCTGCATGGTGGAGTTGCCAGAAAGAAGCCTTCACTGCGCCAATGCCACAAAAAAAGCCCGGTTACAATATGCCCAACAACACCTTGACACTACTCACCGAGCTTTTTTGTGGCATTGGCGCAGTAAAGTCTTCTTTCTGGCAACTCCACCCTGCAATCACCCATCAATTCCTCTCTTGATTTTCTCGATTTTATAGAGGGTATAATAACAGAAGAATATAAGATGAATATACGAAGGTATGCAAAAGGGACAAGAGAGAAGATCTGAAAAGATGTCAAAAGAACAAAGGAGAATAATTATAATGATCAGGAGGAGAATGGAGAAACGCTTCCTATCATTTTTTCCAACCAGATATAGCTTTGCATTTAGATATATTAAAGAATCATCAATCAATAGATACTAACACTCGATGATTCATTGAGAAATGCTGAGAAATGGGGTAAGATTTGCAGCTCACGGGGTTTCTACTCTTAACAATGTTTTATTAAATATTAAATATTTTATTATTAAGATTTTATTATATTGCAGCTTACCAATTGTTAGATGTGATGGCTGCATTAGTTTTCTTTTTTTTAGGCTTTTTTCCTTTTTTTCCATCTGGTGATCTGGTCAGTAAAAAATAAACTCTGAATAAGTTGTGTGAAATTGTGCCAACCTCTGCCAAAATAAATATAAAAGAAAACTCCAGCTACTGAAATCACTGTATGTATTTGTTCATCACAAATTATTTAATTATTATTATTTATTACAGATACTTACAGTTAGAGATGAGCGAAGAAATGAAAAATTCGATTCGACTGATTCGGCGAATTCGTGGACAATATTCGATTCGAGTCGAATAAATTCGCTGTGAATTTAACTTAAAAAAGGGTGTTTCTAGGCTTCAGAGAGACTTAATATTAGTGCAGAACACTGTACCTTTAATTTAAATGCCCTTGGAGTCTGCTGGGGAAGAGAAATAATACTGTCTGTCAGTATGACATGCAGATGAGTGCCGTCGATCTTAGAATCACTGCACACTTCACTCCTTTGGCCAGTCACGGGGCCAAAACCAGTGTTTGGAGCCACAGTGTGGCGGTGGAGGCAGCAGCAATGGGAGGCCATACAGCACCCTATGACAAAATGGAAACCAGCAGGAGTGTGAGGAGACCTGAAAGTGGCACATGGCAGAGTGGGAGCAATGGGAGGCGGTACAGGGACCCAGGTCACACTGTGGGCCCAGCAGCAGCGTGACCAGGCGGTACGGGGGCCCATGGCCGATATGGGGCTTGGTGGCACCTATGGAAGGCCTGTAATCTGCCAGCAACCTATGACAAAATGGACAACCGCAGGAGTGTGAGGAGATTTCAAAGTGGCACATGGCAGAGTGGAAGCAATGGGAGGCCGTACAGGGACCCAGGTCACACTGTGGGCTCAGCAGCAGCGTGACCAGGAGGTACGGGGGCCCATGGTCGATATGGGGCCTGGCGGCACCTATGGAAGGCCGCTAATCTGCCAGCAACCTATGACAAAATGGACAACCGCAGGAGTGTGAGGAGATTTCAAAGAGGTACATGGCAGAGTGGAAGCAATGGGAGGCCGTACAGGGACCCAGGTCACACTGTGGGACCAGCATCAGCGTGAACAGGCGGTACGGGGGCCCATGGCCGATTTGACCTCATTCATCCCATAGTCCTGCCGACTCACGAATAGCGTGGCCTCCTCAAAGGGCCTGAGCAAGCGCAGGTGTCACACATGAGCTGACAATGGCTGACATCTAAGTTACACAGGGAGTACCTTTATCCGCTTTTAACATCAGGAAATCTGTGATGGCCTTTAGCTGTTCGTAAAGGCGGTCTAACATATGTAGGGTTGAATTACACCTTGTTGCAACGTCACAGCATGAGGAGGCGGTATATAGGGGCCCATGGCAGATTACATGTCTGGCAGCAGCAATGGGAGGCCCGTAATCTGCCTGCACCCTATGTCAAAAAATTTAACACACCAGCAGTGTGAAGAGACCTGAAAGTGGCACATGGCAGCAGAGTGTGGCGATGGAGACAGCAGCAATGGGAGGCCGTACAGGGACCCATGACAGACTCTAGACTTGGCAGCAGCATGAGGAGGCGGTATATAGGGGCCCATGGCAGATTAGGGGCCTGGCAGCAGCTATGTGAGGCCCGTAATCTGCCTGCACCCTATGTCAAAAAATTAAACACACCAGCAGTGTGAAGAGACCTGAAAGTGGCACATGGCAGCAGAGTGTGGCGATGGAGACAGCAGCAATGGGAGGCCGTACAGGGACCCATGAGAGACTCTGGACTTGGCAGCAGCATGAGGAGGCGGTATATAGGGGCCCATGGCAGATTAGGGGCCTGGCAGCAGCTATGTGAGGCCCGTAATCTGCCTGCACCCTATGTCAAAAAATTAAACACACCAGCAGTGTGAAGAGACCTGAAAGTGGCACATGGCAGCAGAGTGTGGCGATGGAGACAGCAGCAATGGGAGGCCGTACAGGGACCCATGACAGACTCTAGACTTGGCAGCAGCATGAGGAGGCGGTATATAGGGGCCCATGGCAGATTAGGGGCCTGGCAGCAGCTATGTGAGGCCCGTAATCTGCCTGCACCCTATGTCAAAAAATTAAACACACCAGCAGTGTGAAGAGACCTGAAAGTGGCACATGGCAGCAGAGTGTGGCGATGGAGACAGCAGCAATGGGAGGCCGTACAGGGACCCATGAGAGACTCTAGACTTGGCAGCAGCATGAGGAGGCGGTATATAGGGGCCCATGGCAGATTAGGGGCCTGGCAGCAGCTATGTGAGGCCCGTAATCTGCCTGCACCCTATGTCAAAAAATTAAACACACCAGCAGTGTGAAGAGACCTGAAAGTGGCACATGGCAGCAGAGTGTGGCGATGGAGACAGCAGCAATGGGAGGCCGTACAGGGACCCATGAGAGACTCTGGACTTGGCAGCAGCATGAGGAGGCGGTATATAGGGGCCCATGGCAGATTAGGGGCCTGGCAGCAGCTATGTGAGGCCCGTAATCTGCCTGCACCCTATGTCAAAAAATTAAACACACCAGCAGTGTGAAGAGACCTGAAAGTGGCACATGGCAGCAGAGTGTGGCGATGGAGACAGCAGCAATGGGAGGCCGTACAGGGACCCATGACAGACTCTAGACTTGGCAGCAGCATGAGGAGGCGGTATATAGGGGCCCATGGCAGATTAGGGGCCTGGCAGCAGCTATGTGAGGCCCGTAATCTGCCTGCACCCTATGTCAAAAAATTAAACACACCAGCAGTGTGAAGAGACCTGAAAGTGGCACATGGCAGAGTGTGGCGATGGAGACAGCAGCAATGGGAGGCCGTACAGGGACCCATGACAGACTCTAGACTTGGCAGCAGCATGAGGAGGCGGTATATAGGGGCCCATGGCAGATTAGGGGCCTGGCAGCAGCTATGTGAGGCCCGTAATCTGCCTGCACCCTATGTCAAAAAATTTAACACACCAGCAGTGTGAAGAGACCTGAAAGTGGCACATGGCAGCAGAGTGTGGCGATGGAGACAGCAGCAATGGGAGGCCGTACAGGGACCCATGAGAGACTCTAGACTTGGCAGCAGCATGAGGAGGCGGTATATAGGGGCCCATGGCAGATTAGGGGCCTGGCAGCAGCTATGTGAGGCCCGTAATCTGCCTGCACCCTATGTCAAAAAATTAAACACACCAGCAGTGTGAAGAGACCTGAAAGTGGCACATGGCAGAGTGTGGCGATGGAGACAGCAGCAATGGGAGGCCGTACAGGGACCCATGACAGACTCTAGACTTGGCAGCAGCATGAGGAGGCGGTATATAGGGGCCCATGGCAGATTAGGGGCCTGGCAGCAGCTATGTGAGGCCCGTAATCTGCCTGCACCCTATGTCAAAAAATTTAACACACCAGCAGTGTGAAGAGACCTGAAAGTGGCACATGGCAGCAGAGTGTGGCGATGGAGACAGCAGCAATGGGAGGCCGTACAGGGACCCATGAGAGACTCTAGACTTGGCAGCAGCATGAGGAGGCGGTATATAGGGGCCCATGGCAGATTAGGGGCCTGGCAGCAGCTATGTGAGGCCCGTAATCTGCCTGCACCCTATGTCAAAAAATTAAACACACCAGCAGTGTGAAGAGACCTGAAAGTGGCACATGGCAGCAGAGTGTGGCGATGGAGACAGCAGCAATGGGAGGCCGTACAGGGACCCATGAGAGACTCTGGACTTGGCAGCAGCATGAGGAGGCGGTATATAGGGGCCCATGGCAGATTAGGGGCCTGGCAGCAGCTATGTGAGGCCCGTAATCTGCCTGCACCCTATGTCAAAAAATTAAACACACCAGCAGTGTGAAGAGACCTGAAAGTGGCACATGGCAGCAGAGTGTGGCGATGGAGACAGCAGCAATGGGAGGCCGTACAGGGACCCATGACAGACTCTAGACTTGGCAGCAGCATGAGGAGGCGGTATATAGGGGCCCATGGCAGATTAGGGGCCTGGCAGCAGCTATGTGAGGCCCGTAATCTGCCTGCACCCTATGTCAAAAAATTAAACACACCAGCAGTGTGAAGAGACCTGAAAGTGGCACATGGCAGCAGAGTGTGGCGATGGAGACAGCAGCAATGGGAGGCCGTACAGGGACCCATGAGAGACTCTAGACTTGGCAGCAGCATGAGGAGGCGGTTTATAGGGGCCCATGGCAGATTAGGGGCCTGGCAGCAGCTATGTGAGGCCCGTAATCTGCCTGCACCCTATGTCAAAAAATTTAACACACCAGCAGTGTGAAGAGACCTGAAAGTGGCACATGGCAGCAGAGTGTGGCGATGGAGACAGCAGCAATGGGAGGCCGTACAGGGACCCATGAGAGACTCTAGACTTGGCAGCAGCATGAGGAGGCGGTATATAGGGGCCCATGGCAGATTAGGGGCCTGGCAGCAGCTATGTGAGGCCCGTAATCTGCCTGCACCCTATGTCAAAAAATTAAACACACCAGCAGTGTGAAGAGACCTGAAAGTGGCACATGGCAGCAGAGTGTGGCGATGGAGACAGCAGCAATGGGAGGCCGTACAGGGACCCATGAGAGACTCTGGACTTGGCAGCAGCATGAGGAGGCGGTATATAGGGGCCCATGGCAGATTAGGGGCCTGGCAGCAGCTATGTGAGGCCCGTAATCTGCCTGCACCCTATGTCAAAAAATTAAACACACCAGCAGTGTGAAGAGACCTGAAAGTGGCACATGGCAGCAGAGTGTGGCGATGGAGACAGCAGCAATGGGAGGCCGTACAGGGACCCATGAGAGACTCTGGACCTAGCAGCAGCATGAGGAGGCGGTATATAGGGGCCTATGGCAGATTAGGGGCCTGGCAGCAGCTATAGGAGGCCCGTAATCTGCCAGCACCCTATGTCAAAAAATTAAACACACCAGCAGTGTGAGGAGACCTGAAAGTGGCACATGTTTGAGGCATGATTCATGGCGGATTTAGTCAGTTGTGTCAGGAACTGGTGGTTTGAAATCCAGACTAATCCACGCCTGATTCATTTTCACAAACGTGAGTCTCTCCACACTTTGGGTGGACAGTCGTGTCCTCCGCGGAGTTACAATACCTCCTGCCGCACTAAACACGCGCTCCGATGCCACGCTACTGGCCGGGCATGACAGCCTTTCAAGGGCAAATTCAGCTAGTTGGGGCCAAAGGTCAAGTTTCGTTGCCCAGTAGTCAAGGGGATTGTCTACCTCGGTTGGCAGGGTGCTGTCCAAGTAGGCCTAAGCCTGTTGTTTGAGCTCCTGCTCCAGGTCCACCTGATGCTGCTGCTGCTGCTGCGGCTGGTTAGTAGTTTCCTCACTGCGCTGGTGAAGAAAGCTACTCATCATCGACTGCAGACTGAGGCAGCCACTGCTGGTGGAGCTGCCACTGCTCCTACCACCCCACCCCTCCCCTGCTGCCATGCCAGCGGAACGCGAGCGCACAGGGCCCACAGTGTCTGAGGATGGACGTTGGCGCACAAAGGCAGAGACCAACTGACTACATAGGTGGTTTTTATAGTACGTAATTTTGGCCTCCCTCTCAGCAGGTGTGAAAAAGGCCACCATTTTGGACCGGTAGCGAGGGTCCAACAAGGTGGACAGCCAAAAGTCATCCCTCTGTCTGATGGTTATTATTCGGCTGTCGCTACGCAAGCCATTTGTGCCAAGGAATGCGAGGGACTCCCTGCCTCCATCTCCACAGCATACTGCCACGGTGCGTCTGGGTCCTCTGTCTCCTCCTCCTTCTCCTCTACCAGATGCTCCTGCTCCTCCACTCCTGTCCGCTGAGTGGAAAAACCACCCATTTCACTCAATAATTCCTGAGCACAAATGTCCTCCTCTACCTCCTCCTCTTCTTCCTGTCCTGCCCCCACAGGGGTCATGTGGCGTTGAGATCTGTGCGCCACGTCTACCGCACCCTGACCAGCCATTGTTAACAGCATTTGTTCCAGGACGTGCAACAGAGGAATGACGTCGTTCATCCCATAGTCCTGCCGACTCACGAATAGCGTGGCCTCCTCAAAGGGCCTGAGCAAGCGGCAGGTGTCACGCATGAGCTGCCAATGGCTGACATCGAAGTTACACAGGGGAGTACCTTTATCCGCTTGTAACATCAGGAAATCGGTGATGGCCTTTCGCTGCTCGTAAAGGCGGTCTAACATGTGTAGGGTTGAATTCCACCTTGTTGCAACGTCGCAGATCAGGCGATGCTGTGGAATTCCGTTCTGCCGCTGCAGCTCAATGAGGTTGTTCTTTGCGGTGTAGGAATGGCTGAAATGCATGCACAGTTTACGTGACATTTTAAGGATGTCTTGCAGTGGGATGGTGGATTTTAGGAACCGCTTGACAACCAGATTGAACACGTGAGCCATGCATGGCGCATGGCACAACCTTCCTTGACGCAGAGCAGACACCATGTTCTTTCCGTTGTCAGTCAACATGGTTCCGATTTTTAGTTTGCGCGGAGACAGCCATCTGTCGATTTCTCTGTTCATTACACTCAGCAGTTCCTCCCCTGTGTGACTACGTTCGCCAAGGCATACCAGGTGCAGCACAGCGTGACACCGTTGCGCCCTGCACATGTGATATGCCGGTCGGGTAATGGGACTTGGCACGGGGGTGGCGGCTGAGGACACGGCGGAAAAAGAGGTGGTAGAGGCGGACATGCTTGCTGGACCAAGGACGTGCAAACGTGGAGGCAAAAGCGTCGTGACCTGTCCAAGTTGCTGGTGCGGCTGTGCCGGCACCACGTTCACCCAGTGGGCCGTAAATGACATGTACTGTCCCTGACCGTAGTTACAGCTCCACACGTCGGCACTGCCGTGCACTTTGGCAGAGACCGACATGCTCAAAGACTGGCCCACCATCTCTTCTACATCTCTTCTACATTTTGGGCAAAGAAATGACGGCTTGGCACTCTCCACCGCGGCGCGGCACAAGCCATCATTTCTCGGAAAGGTGCTGAGTCCACCAGTTGGAAAGGGAGGGACTGCAGCACCAGCAACTTGGACAGGAGGACGTTCAGCTTTTGCACCGTCGGGTGCGTGCTCGCAAACTGTTGTCTCTTGGATACGGATTCCAAGAAAGACTGTTGACGGAATCCGAGAAGAGGAGTAGCAGGAGAAGGAGCATCTGAACGAGCGGAAGATGCCAACGAGCGACAACTCCCCTCAGCAGAGGTGTTGGAGCCTTGACTGGCTGATAGAGGGCGATTGACGACGTCGGGTGACGGAGCAAGTAACGGAGCGGGTGATGGAGCGGGGGCTGGGGCAGGCAGAACCGCCGTATGTTTATCACGGTTTTCCCAGGCCACCGAATGGTGACGCTGCATATGCTGACGCAACGCTGTAGTCCCAACATGGGCCCCCTGGCCACGCTTGCATTTCTGGCCACATAGTCGACATACGGCTACGTTTACTTCCTCGGGCGGCTTGAGGAAAAATTGCCACACCGCCGAGTAGGAAACTTTGCCCCCGCTACTCTTCACTGGCTGACTGCTACTTCCTCCGTGCGCACCGGCACCACTACTGGCCGTGGTGGTAGGCTGCAGTGGAGCTGGTGCTCTACTCCGTGGACGTTTGGCTCCACTGACACTGATGCGACCCTGCTGCTGTCTCCTGGGCAACCCACCGACTGTTTTGCTCGCTGCCAAGCTGCCACCCTCTTCTCCTGATGATGCGGAAGAAATTGCCTGATGACGACGAGGCTGCCAAGTGCGATCAACCTCCTCATCATCAAGTAGGGTCTCCGCCTCACTACTAGCCCCCTCGGCTGCGTCTGGGTCAGGAGACAGACCTGTCTCTAGACCGGCTACCGAGCCACTCTCCTCGCCAGTACTTGTTCGCTTGGCTGCTGAAAAGGCCGATGTCTCCCCCCGTTCCTGACCGCCCTCTGTTAGCTCTTCCTCACTGTACAGTGGGGCTGAGCCCACAGCATGCGATACTTCGCTTGGTGAGGGAACAGCAAAGGACAGGGGCAGGTAGAGGACACGTGATTTCAGTGGGCTTGGTCCCGGGCCATGCCAACTAACGGTTGTGTCTGACGTACCCACCGACCGTTGGCTGTAGGTGTCAGAGGTGACCTGGGAAGAGGAAGACGACCGAGCCAACCAATCAATGACGGCAGGGTTGTCGGTGGAGACACGACCGCTGGATGACACCGGGAGCACTGGCCTCTGGCTGCGAATACTGCTGCCTCGACCCCTTCCTCTGCTGCCACGTCTGCTCGCTCCTAAAACATTGCCTCCTCTGCCACTCCTCTGCATGTTGTCTGACATACTATTTAATTCAACGATTAGGTGTCCCTGAGTAACAATTCTCTGGCACTCAGTAACAATTCTGTCTGTCCCTGAGTATGAATTCTGTGGCCCTGAGTAACAATTCTGTGTCTGTGCGAGTAACAATTCTGTGTCTGTGCGAGTAACAATTCTGTGTCTGTGCAAGTAACAATTTTGTGTCTGTGCGAGTAACAATTCTCTGGCACTCAGTAACAATTCTGTCTGTCCCTGAGTAACAATTCTCTGGCACTCAGTAACAATTCTGTCTGTCCCTGAGTATGAATTCTGTGGCCCTGAGTAACAATTCTGTGTCTGTGCGAGTAACAATTCTGTGTCTGTGCAAGTAACAATTTTGTGTCTGTGCGAGTAACAATTCTCTGGCACTCAGTAACAATTCTGTCTGTCCCTGAGTAACAATTCTCTGGCACTCAGTAACAATTCTGTCTGTCCCTGAGTAACAATTCTCTGGCACTCAGTAACAATTCTGTCTGTCCCTGAGTATGAATTCTGTGGCCCTGAGTAACAATTCTGTGTCTGTGCGAGTAACAATTCTGTGTCTGTGCAAGTAACAATTTTGTATCTGTGCGAGTAACAATTCTCTGGCACTCAGTAACAATTCTGACTGTCCCTGAGTAACAATTCTCTGGCACTCAGTAACAATTCTGTCTGTCCCTAAGTAACAATTCTCTGGCACTCAGTAACAATTCTGTCTGTCCCTGAGTATGAATTCTGTGGCCCTGAGTAACAATTCTGTGTCTGTGCGAGTAACAATTCTGTGTCTGTGCAAGTAACAATTTTGTGTCTGTGCGAGTAACAATTCTCTGGCACTCAGTAACAATTCTGTCTGTCCCTGAGTAACAATTCTCTGGCACTCAGTAACAATTCTGTCTGTCCCTGAGTAACAATTCTCTGGCACTCAGTAACAATTCTGTCTGTCCCTGAGTATGAATTCTGTGGCCCTGAGTAACAATTCTGTGTCTGTGCGAGTAACAATTCTGTGTCTGTGCAAGTAACAATTTTGTGTCTGTGCGAGTAACAATTCTCTGGCACTCAGTAACAATTCTGTCTGTCCCTGAGTAACAATTCTCTGGCACTCAGTAACAATTCTGTCTGTCCCTGAGTAACAATTCTCTGGCACTCAGTAACAATTCTGTCTGTCCCTAAGTAACAATTCTCTGGCACTCAGTAACAATTCTGTCTGTCCCTGAGTATGAATTCTGTGGCCCTGAGTAACAATTCTGTGTCTGTGCGAGTAACAATTCTGTGTCTGTGCAAGTAACAATTTTGTGTCTGTGCGAGTAACAATTCTCTGGCACTCAGTAACAATTCTGTCTGTCCCTGAGTAACAATTCTCTGGCACTCAGTAACAATTCTGTCTGTCCCTGAGTAACAATTCTCTGGCACTCAGTAACAATTCTGTCTGTCCCTGAGTATGAATTCTGTGGCCCTGAGTAACAATTCTGTGTCTGTGCGAGTAACAATTCTGTGTCTGTGCAAGTAACAATTTTGTGTCTGTGCGAGTAACAATTCTCTGGCACTCAGTAACAATTCTGTCTGTCCCTGAGTAACAATTCTCTGGCACTCAGTAACAATTCTGTCTGTCCCTGAGTAACAATTCTCTGGCACTCAGTAACAATTCTGTCTGTCCCTGAGTAACAATTCTCTGGCACTCAGTAACAATTCTGTGTCTGTGCGAGTAACAATTCTGTGTCTGTGCAAGTAACAATTTTGTGTCTGTGCGAGTAACAATTCTCTGGCACTCAGTAACAATTCTGTCTGTCCCTGAGTAACAATTCTCTGGCACTCAGTAACAATTCTGTCTGTCCCTGAGTATGAATTCTGTGGCCCTGAGTAACAATTCTGTGTCTGTGCGAGTAACAATTCTGTGTCTGTGCAAGTAACAATTTTGTGTCTGTGCGAGTAACAATTCTCTGGCACTCAGTAACAATTCTGTCTGTCCCTGAGTAACAATTCTCTGGCACTCAGTAACAATTCTGTCTGTCCCTGAGTATGAATTCTGTGGCCCTGAGTAACAATTCTGTGTCTGTGCGAGTAACAATTCTGTGTCTGTGCAAGTAACAATTTTGTGTCTGTGCGAGTAACAATTCTCTGGCACTCAGTAACAATTCTGTCTGTCCCTGAGTAACAATTCTCTGGCACTCAGTAACAATTCTGTCTGTCCCTGAGTAACAATTCTCTGGCACTCAGTAACAATTCTGTCTGTCCCTGAGTAACAATTCTCTGGCACTCAGTAACAATTCTGTATGTCCCTGAGTATGAATTCTGTGGCCCTGAGTAACAATTCTGTCTGTGCGAGTAACAATTCTGTGTCTGTGCAAGTAACAATTTTGTGTCTGTGCGAGTAACAATTCTCTGGCACTCAGTAACAATTCTGTCTGTCCCTGAGTAACAATTCTCTGGCACTCAGTAACAATTCTGTCTGTCCCTGAGTAACAATTCTCTGGCACTCAGTAACAATTCTGTCTGTCCCTGAGTAACAATTCTCTGGCACTCAGTAACAATTCTGTCTGTCCCTGAGTAACAATTCTGTCTGTCCCTGAGAATGAATTCTGTGGCCCTGAGTAAGAATTCTCTGGCACTCAGTAACAATTCTGTCTGTCCCTGAGTAACAATTCTCTGGCACTCAGTAACAATTCTGTCTGTCCCTGAGTAAAAATTCTGTGGCCCTAATAACGTTTCTGTGGCCCTAAGTAACAATTCTCTGGCACTGAGTGAAAATTCTGTCTGTCCCTGAGTATGAATTCTGTGGCCCTAACTAGCGTTTCTTTGTCCCTAAATAACGATTCTGTGGCCCTCATTAACAAGTCTGTGTCCCTGAGTAATGGTTCTCTGTCCCTAAGTAACTTCTCTCTGTCCCCAATTCTCGTTTCTGTGGCCCTAACTCTGTCCCTGTCCCTAGTACAGAGCGGTCTGCCTCTGTTCAATGACTGCAGGCAAATGAAGATTTCCAAAATGGCCGCTATATATACCTCGACCATTACACAGTGCTGGCTGGCTGGCTGCTGATTGGCTGATGCGATCACATGTCGTTGAGGAATGCATTATGGGGCAGCGCGCCTTGTCTGCGCGCCTTCCCCGACATCCCCGCTCCGTCGCCGCACATGTCAGCCGCCATTTTCGGAAAAATTTCGATTCGCGCGTCCGAATTAGGCTGTTTTTCGGATTCGGCACGAATCGAAATTTTTCCGATATTCGACTCGAATTCCACTTCGGATACTTCGATTCGCTCATCTCTACTTACAGTATATAGCGCCGTCAATTTACGCAGCGCTTTTACATATATATTGTACATTCACATCAGTCCCCGCCCCCGAGGAGCGTACAATCTAAGGTCCCTAATTCACATTCATACATATACATACTAGGGACAATTTAGACAGGATCCAATTCACCTCCCAGCATGTCTTTGGAGTGTGAGAGGAAACCAAAGTACCTGGAGGAAACCCACGCAGGCACAGGGAGAACATACAAACTCCAGACAGGAGGTGCCGTGGTTGGGATTGCGAACCAATGACCCGAGTACTGCCAGGCGGGAGTGCTAACCATTTAGCCACTGTGCTGCCCCAAATAATAAAGATCAATAAATAGTTGTGACACCGCTATTCCTACATCTCGGCACATCATGTAGCGCCCCTCTAGTTAGCTAGGGGGAGCTAGCAAGTTTGTTTTAGTTAGAGAGGCTGAGTATCAGCTTGGGCAATACTCAGCAGGGTCAGTTTTAGGTCAGGGTTGAGAGGTTCTGCAGGTGAGTTACCTGATACTTCCTCCTGCTCCAGGAACTTGGAGAAGATTCTAGAAGCAGTGGGCAGGGGTTGAGGAGGAGCTGGTCTGCACACTTGAGGGATCCTGGCCCGATTCCCAAAAAGGAGGCTTGACATGGGGTCAGGACAGCCCTTAAGAGTGAGGGAGCTTGCTGAGCAGGAGAGTTTGAGTGTAAGATGGAGTGAGAGGCTGAAATGCCGGAGCCTGGAAGGGGGCCCAGTGGGAATGAGCCTACCTATAGGCTGGGACCTGGAAGGGAGGATCACTCAGTCTCACTGGTCTGCAGAGGGAGGACCACCCCGGGAGCCAGGGAAGGAGCCAGCCCAGGAAAAGGCATGAAGGCATCCACCAACCCAACCAGCTCACAGGAAAGGACAGAGTTAGTAATCCTATACCCCTTGGGCCAGATAAGGGGAGAGGGTGGTCCTCATCTGGGGCTTCTCTACTACAGTTGCACTTTCTGGGTCCCCTTGTTCAGGGATTCCCTCAGGCAGCTGGGTGAGGAGTTGGGGAGGTTTCATCTGGGGTCTGAGGAGGTACATCAGGAGAGGCTTGGAGAGCTCTCCAAGAGAAGAAAATAACCCTTCTGTGGACTTGTACATAGTTTCCAGGAAGTTGCCCTCAGTTAACAGTTCCTTGGGCATCTCCCAGAAGTGAGTCCACCCCTCCCCCGAACTGTATACAATGTATATATATATATACAGTATCTCCCAGAAGTGAGTCCACCCCTAAGTGACAAGGTCCAAATTGGGCCCAATTAGCCATTTTCCCTCCCCGGTGTCATGTGACTCGTTAGTGTTATAAGGTCTCAGGTGTGAATGGGGAGCGGGTGGGTTACATTTGGTGTTATCACTCTCACTCTCTCATACTGGTCACTGGAAGTTCAACATGGCACCTCTGGGGATCTGAAAAAAAGAATTTTTGCTCTACATAAAGCTGGCTGAGGCTATAAGAAGATTGCCGAGACTCTGAAACGGAGCTGCAGCACGGTGGCCAAGACCATACAGCGGTGTAACAGAACAGGTTCCACCCAGAACAGGCATCGCCATGGTCCACCAAAGAAGTTGAGTGCGCGTGCAACGCATCATATCCAGAGGTTGTATTTGGGAAATAGACGTATGAGTGCTGCCAGCATTGCTGCAGAGGGTGAAGGGGTGGGGGGTCAGCCTATCAGCACTCAGACCATACGCCGCACACTGCATCAATTTGGTCTGCATGGCTGTCATCCCAGAAGGAAGTCTCTTCTAAAGATGATGCACAAAAAAGCCCGCAAACAGTTTGCTGAAGACAAGCAGACGAAGGACATGGATTACTGGAACCGTCTCCTGTGGTCTGATGACACCAAGATCAACTGGTTTGGTTCAGATGGTGTCAGGCGTGTGTGGCGGCAACCAGGTGATGAGTACAAAGACAAGTGTGTCTTGCCTACAGTCAAGCATGGTGGTGGGGGTGTCATGGTCTGGGGCCCCATGGTGGTGGGAGTGTCATGGTCTGGGGCTGCATGGTGGTGGGAATGTCATGGTCTGGGGCCACATGGTGGTGGGAATATCATGGTCTGGGGCCGCATGGTGGTGGGAATGTCATGGTCTGGGGCCGCATGGTGGTGGGAGTGTCATGGTCTGGGGCCGCATGGTGGTGGGAGTGTCATGGTCTGGGGCCGCATGGTGGTGGGAGTGTCATGGTCTGGGGCCCCATGGTGGTGGGAGTGTCATGGTCTGGGGCCCCATGGTGGTGCGAGTGTCATGGTCTGGGGCTGCATGAGTGCTGCTGGCACTGGGCATCTACAGTTCATTGAGGGAACCATGAATGCCAACATGTACTGTGACATACTGAAGCAGAGCATGATCCCCTCCCTTCAGAGACTGGGCCGCAGGGCAGTATTCCAACATAACGACCCCAAACACACCTCCAAGACCACCACTGCCTTGCTAAAGAAGCTGAGGGTGAAGGTGATGGACTGGCCAAGCATGTCTCTAGACCTGAACCCTATTGAGCATCTGTGGGGCATCCTCAAACGGAAGGTGGAGGAGAGCAAGGTCTCTAACATCCACCAGCTCCATGATGTCGTCATGGAGGAGTGGAAGAGGACTCCAGTGGCAACCTTTGAAGCTCTGGTGACCTCCATGCCCAAGAGGGTTAAGGCAGTGCTGGAAAATAATGGCGGCCACACAAAATATTGACATTTTGGGCCCAATTTGGACCTTGTCACTTAGGGGTGGACTCACTTTTGTTCCCAGCGGTTTAGACATTAATGGCGGAGTGTTGAGTTATTCTGAGGGGACAGCAAATTTCCATGTTATACAAGCTGTACACTGACTACGTCACATTGTAGCAAAGTGTCATTTCTTCAGTGTTGTCACATGAAAAGAGAGAATCAAATATTGACACAAATGTGAGGGGGGGGACTCACTTCTGGGAGATACTGTATATATATATATATACATTGTATACAGTCCGGGGGAGGGGGGGACTCATGTCTGGGAAATACTGTATATATATATATACATTGTATAAAGTACGGGGGAGGGGGAGGGGAGACTCACTTCTGGGAGATACTGTATATATATATATATATATATATATATATATATATATATATATACATTGTATACAGTACGGGGGAGGGGGGACTCACTTCTGGGAGATACTGTATATATATATATATATATATATACATTGTATACAGTACGGGGGAGGGGGAGGGGGGACTCACTTCTGGGAAATATTGAACTCTCTACCTTCTTATGCTGTGCATTATAATTGAGTATAATCGGTAGTTTCATGTCATTTGTGTCCCGCAATGTGTCTTCAATCAGGGATTCTCTGCTCATCTGTCCAACTTCTTTTATTTTTAGCTTCTATAACTGATTTCTTTTTATATCCTTTATCAGTGAGTATTTTACCTATTTGTTGGGCTTCTACTTCATAGCACTCTTTAGTTGTACGAACCGACCCTTTGGTATATTGATTAACCAGGGATCAAAATGGCAGATGTGTATTGGGTTGTAACTTAAGGGGTATATAAAGGGGATATGATGTCCATGTATAATACATAAGGGGGGATATGATCTCCGTGTATAATACATAAGGGGGGATATGATCTCCATGTATAATACATAAGGGGGGGATATGATCTCCATGTATAATACATAAGGGGGATATGATCTCCATGTATAATACATAAGGGGGGATATGATCTCCATGTATAATACATAAGGGGGGATATGATCTCCATGTATAATACATAAGGGGGGATATGATCTCCATGTATAATACATAAAGGGGGATATGATCTCCATGTATAATACATAAGGGGGGATATGATCTCCATGTATAATACATAAGGGGGGATATGATCTCCATGTATAATACATAAGGGGGGGATATGATCTCCATGTATAATACATAAGGGGGGATATGATCTCCATGTATAATACATAAGGGGGGATATGATCTCCATGTATAATACATAAGGGGGGATATGATCTCCATGTATAATACATAAGGGGGGGATATGATCACCATGTATAATACATAAGGGGGGATATGATCTCCATGTATAATACATAAGGGGGGATATGATCTCCATGTATAATACATAAGGGGGGGATATGATCCCCATGTATACTACATAAGGGGGATATGATCTCCATGTATAATACATAAGGGGGATATGATCTCCATTTATAATACATAAGGGGGGATATGATCATCATGTATAATACATAAGGGGGGATATGATCTCCATGTATAATACATAAGGGGGGATATGATCTCCATGTATAATACATAAGGGGGATATGATCTCCATGTATAATACATAAGAGGGGGATATGATCTCCATGTATAATACATTAGGGGGATATGATCTCCATGTATAATACATAAGGGGGGATATGATCTCCATGTATAATACATAAGGGGGGATATGATCTTCATGTATAATACATAAGGGGGGATATGATCACCATGTATAATACATAAGGGGGGATATGATCACCATGTATAATACATAAGGGGGGGATATGATCTCCATGTATAATACATAAGGGGGGGATATGATCACCATGTATAATACATAAGGGGGGATATGATCACCATGTATAATACATAAGGGGGGGATATGATCTCCATGTATAATACATAAGGGGGGGGATATGATCTCCATGTATAATACATAAGGGGGATGTGATCTCCATGTATAATACATAAGGGGGGGATATGATCTCCATGTATAATACATAAGGGGGGGATATGATCTCCATGTATAATACATAAGGGGGGATATGATCTCCATGTATAATACATAAGGGGGATATGATCTCCATGTATAATACATAAGGGGGGGATATGATCTCCATGTATAATACATAAGGGGGGATATGATCTCCACGTATAATACATAAGGGGGGGATATGATCTCCACGTATAATACATAAGGGGGGATATGATCTCCACGTATAATATATAAGGGGGGGATATGATCTCCACGTATAATACATAAGGGGGGATATGATCTTCATGTATAATACATAAGAGGGGATATGATCTCCATGTATAATACATAAGGGGGATATGATCTCCATGTATAATACATAAGGGGGGGATATGATCTCCATGTATAATACATAAGGGGGGATATGATCTCCACGTATAATACATAAGGGGGGGATATGATCTCCACGTATAATACATAAGGGGGGGATATGATCTCCACGTATAATACATAAGGGGGGATATGATCTTCATGTATAATACATAAGAGGGGATATGATCTCCATGTATAATACATAAGGGGGATATGATCTCCATGTATAATACATAAGGGGGGGATATGATCTCCATGTATAATACATAAGGGGGGATATGATCTCCACGTATAATACATAAGGGGGGGATATGATCTCCACGTATAATACATAAGGGGGGATATGATCTCCACGTATAATACATAAGGGGGGATATGATCTTCATGTATAATACATAAGAGGGGATATGATCTCCATGTATAATACATAAGGGGGATATGATCTCCATGTATAATACATAAGGGGGGGATATGATCTCCATGTATAATACATAAGGGGGGATATGATCTCCATGTATAATACATAAGGGGGGATATGATCTCCACGTATAATACATAAGGGGGGATATGATCTTCATGTATAATACATAAGAGGGGATATGATCTCCATGTATAATACATAAGGGGGATATGATCTCCATGTATAATACATAAGGGGGGGATATGATCTCCATGTATAATACATAAGGGGGGATATGATCTCCATGTATAATACATAAGGGGGGATATGATCTCCGTTAGGTAGGTAGGTAGCAGTCTGGAATGAGTCAGCCTGGGAGTGAGGCAGGAGTTCACCTCAGTACAGGCTGGGAGGCTCTACAGGTCAGGGCTTCTGGAGCTTCCGGAAACTTAGAGAACTTTCTGTAAGAGGGGTGGAGAAGAGGAAGAGGCCCAGATCTGCAAGTTTGAGGGCACTTGGCCAATCCCCAGGCATGATGACCAAGGAGAACCCTTAAATTTGGCAGAGCCTGAGCAGCAGGGGAGTCAGGTGGAAGACGTGTGAGATGGGGAAACAGCTCTCACTTTTTGTGTGGAGTAAATTAAATGTTTGGGACTGACGTTCTGCGGTTTGGCCACAAGATGCCACTGTTTTCCTAACAGCCTCAGACTGCATAGATATTTCTATATTCATGAAGAGGTGGGGTTTTCACACAGGGTTTAGAGGACAGGAAGGAGAGAGACAGCAGCCATGTTTAGAGGATGGTGAATGCAGGAGCCGTGTGAGCAGAGAATCTGATGGCATCCAGGTGTGAGAACATCCCTCAGTAACCAGAGCTGCAGCTGGGTGAAGCTGATCGTGTCCAAGACCCTGATCCTGTACAGAGAAAGGAGGTTGCTGCCAGGAATGCTGATGAGAGCAGAGGAGCAAAGCAATATACACTGCGATACCGCATGCTTGTTGGAGGGACATTTGTTCTGTTCAGAGTCACCAGCGGATGCAAAGCAGACCCGGGTCGGTAGGATTGTGCACACACCTCATTTCAGTGTTGGCGCCTAGAGACTGAGTCCAGGCCTATAGTTAGTTAGTTAGGGTCTCTGTTTGTGTCAGGCAACAAGTGTTGTTACTGATTATTGGAAGGACTCCATAACATAAAGTGACATTTCACATTGGAGAGCTGATAAAATCCTACAAACTCAATCCAGACTGGCGTTTTGCTCAGAAGGAATACTCAGGCACGTGCTACAGGACCAGTTACGGGAGGGGAATACTGTAGATCTGTGTAAGATTGTAAGCTGTTCTGCTGCACCGCAGGCTAGCCCATCCCGTACCCCCATACACTGATTCCTGCTCTGTAAGGGTGATAACAGGTAAGGTGTGGCAGCTTAGTTGTGCCCCCAGTAGGTAAATTACTTCACTTTCTACCTTCATCCATCAGGAGGCGCCGTGCTGTGCAGCACAAGGGTCTCAGCCAGGCTGGGTGAATGTAAATATATTGTATGTTTCCAGCATTTGTGGTTGTGTTTATTTGCCACATCTAAGTAAAATTCTGTTGTGGCAAAAGCTGGTGTTGGGGTTGCTTTCCTCGTTCGTGACTTCACTGTATCCTGGGGAGCCCCCCCCAGTACACGGCTTACAGACGGACCGAGAGGAAGGCTGGAGTATGGAGCCTGGGAGGGGGCTCCAGGGAAAGGAGCCTACCTATAGGCTGGTTGCTGGACAGAAGGATCTCCACTGTCTCCTAGGGAGAACAACCTGTCAGCATGGAAGGAGCCAGCCCAGTGTAAGGCCTGAAAGCATCTGCAACCCACCAAGCTAACAGAACAGAACAGTGTGAGGACTCCTACACCCCCTGGGGCCAGATAAAGGAAGAGGGCGGCCAGGTGCAAGACGCAACTAGTTCTCATCTGGGATTACTTCATTGTTAGATCTTGTAATCCCTTGCCCAAGGATATCCTCAGTGCAGCTGGATGAAGAGGAGGATTTATCTGGGGGTCTGAGGAGGTACATCAAGGGGACTTCAGTGCTCTTTAACAGAGACAGTTATTTTGTATCCACTTTTTTCTTGTACAGTATTGTTGCTAAGATGTTTGTCCTCAAGTTTGCAGTTCCTTGGGCATCCCATATACCCCTAGACCCCATCCCGTATACCCCTAGACCCCATCCTATATACCCCTAGACCCCATCCAGGTTATAAACCCCTCAATAAAAACAACTGTTTACTGACTCCAAGTGTGCAGATGTGGCCGTGCAGAGCTTAGGGGGGACCCAAAGCAAATCTTAGCTGCCCTCAAGAGGGTAACACTACAATAGAACCCGTCTATTTATCACCCTAATCTGGCCGTAACCGACTCTATTCCATTTACGATTGGACGGCCAGGTGCGTTATTCTTATCATTATGTATTTTTGGAACAATGTATATGATTGGTACTCTGCATACTTCTGGAATCAGATATTTGGCCTCTTTTTCATTCAAAATGCATTTTTTTACTCCCTTTTTCACTAATTTCTCAAGTTTCATCTTCTACAGTGTTTGGTCACCTCTAAGTTTCCGATGCCTATCCCCACCATTTAGTAATCTCTTCATTTCATCTTGGTACATTTTTTTGGATAGCACCACATTGCGGCATTGTCCTGAGCCAATGGGAATGGGCTTATAAGAAACATTGGAGGAGCAGCCACAAAGTTAGGGTCCTGAACCAATGGGAATCCAGATGGATTTATTTACTTAAGACATTTGCACCTAAAGGACTGAATATAGAATTCGATATTCACTGTGACAACACGCATGGGGAGGAGCAGGGGGATGGGAGAGCCAGAATACTGGAGGTATCACGGGACGCTCAGTGCTGATTACCTGGAGTCGTAGCATTTGTTGTAAGCGGGCCTTTACTTTGATATATGTGAGTGTCATTTGAAATAAACCAGTTGGCTCTTTCAATGCACTGCGCTATGGTGGCTTCTTTTTGCTTTGAGCTTCATCCTAGAGAACTACAGCAGTGGGAAATCAACCATTAGGACTTACACACGGCATATGGGCAGTGCAGGAGAAAGGGAGACCTGGGACCATTACTGAGATGCCCATACAGATCTCCAATAAAGGGAGAAAGTGTGCTTTGACCTGTTTATTTATTAGGTCAATATCTGAAGGTGAGGGTCCACTTTATACACACGAGTGTGGTGATGCCCATTGAGTGAAAATTTTACAGCACCAGGGAAGTGGGCTCACTCACCAGTAGGAGGACCATAACCTTCAACTTGTTCACCACATTTGGAACAGTATTCATTTTTGAGGCTATGATTGGCACTTTTCGCAGACTGCCTTTATATATGTGGATTCACATAGTTCTAACCTGCTGTCCATCATGAAATGAAACAATGTATTTTGGCACACTGACTTATGAGGGTCGGTGCTCCCTGTGACTGTGCATGAAGCCTTGTGCTGCCACCTGTTGGCATGCTTCAAAACTAGGCTCAAAACTTTTTGATACCACCTGGTACACTGTCACTGTTCTAATGACGTTGTTTGGGAAGGGGTGAAACATCTAGGGCAATCAAAGGGTTAACTGTGTGCCTAACCAGTGATTTTGTGTTTACTTCTAGGTGTATTTACTAAGTTACATAGTCTGGCTGAAAAAAGACAAAAGTCCATCCAGTTAAACCATAAAAAAAAAAAAAGTTATAATCCTACACCCACAGTTGATCCAGAGGAAGGCAAAAAACCCAGCAAAGCACGATCCAATCTGCTCCTGCAGGGAAAAAAATTCCTTCCTGATCCCCCGAGAGGCAATCGGATATTCCCTGGATCAGCGTTACCTATAAATGTTATATTCAGTTATATTCTGTGTATCCAACAAAGAATCCAGGAATTTTTTAAAGCAACCAACTCTTGAGGGAGTCTATTCCACCCTTGAGGGAATCTATTCCACCCTTGAGGGAATCTATTCCACCCTTGATGAAGTCTATTCCACCCTTGAGGGAGTCTATTCCACCCTTGATGAAGTCTATTCCACCCTTGATGAAGTCTATTCCACCCTTGAGGGAGTCTATTCCACCCTTGATGAAGTCTATTCCACCCTTGAGGGAGTCTATTCCACCCTTGATGGAGTCTATTCCACCCTTGATGGAGTCTATTCCACCCTTGAGGGAATCTATTCCACCCGTGAGGGAATCTATTCCACCTTTGAGGGAATCTATTCCACCCTTAAGGGAGTCTATTCCACCCTTGAGGGAGTCTATTCCACCCGTGAGGGAATCTATTCCACTCTTGATGGAGTCTATTCCACCCTTGAGGGAGTCTATTCCACCCTTGATGGAATCTATTCCACCCTTGAGGGAATCTATTCCACCCTTGAGGGAATCTATTCCACCCTTGAGGGAGTTTATTCCACCCTTGAGGGAGTCTATTCCACCCTTGAGGGAGTCTATTCCACCCTTGAGGGAGTCTATTCCACCTGTGAGGGAATCTATTCCACCCTTGATGGAGTCTATTCCACCCTTGAGGGAGTCTATTCCACCCTTGATGGAATCTATTCCACCCTTGAGGGAATCTATTCCACCCTTGAGGGAGTTTATTCCACCCTTGAGGGAGTCTATTCCACCCTTGGGGGAGTCTATTCCACCCTTGAGGGAGTCTATTCCACAAGTGATGTGTTGATTTTTATTCTCAGCTTTGCATCCCCTCTGACAGGACACAGATCTGCCTTGTTTACTTAGGACCCGTTCTCAAGGACGTTCCAGGTATGCCTGCCCATTTTTTAGATGAACCCAGTCGGAACCTTTATTCTCCTCTATGGAGTGGAGTGTGTAAATGTGTCTGTTTAGACCCGCCGACATCCAATCCGATCCCCCAAAAAGAGACGGATGGGAATCCATTCCCCTTCCTTCTGTCCCTAGGATGAGATGGGATGGCACCTGTCCATTTCCATCCGACCACCCATAGAGGACAGCAGGCTGTGTCTGTGTACGCTCTGCAGCAGCGGAGCAGACACGGACCTGTCATCTGCTTGCTCAACGGGGATCAACGGAAAGCAAGCAGATCCGCTAAACAGGGCCATAGACAGAGCTCCGTCCTGTGTGTCTCCTCGCCGATCAGCGGGTGCTGGCAGACATCCATTGGTTGGCATCCGTTGATCGGCTTCTGCCGTGACAAGGCACAGCAGAAGCGGCACATGCACGCCACCCTCCCAGAAGTGCAGAATCACATGTATATACATGATTCTGCACAGAGCAGCCACTATGTAGCAGTAAAACTGCTATAGGGCGGTTGGCAAGCAGATAATATAAAGTTGGTAGCAGGGGCGGACTGACCATTTGGAAACTCGGGCACTGCCCGAGGGCCCGGGGTCAGTAGGGGGCCCCATGAGATGCCCCTGGTACCTTTTTCATAGGCTTTTGTGAGTTTGGGCAAGGACACAAGGGCCCCATGATCCCCAATTGCCCGGGGGCCCCATGACTTGTCAGTCCGCCCCTGGTTAGTATTATCTGGGGCAAAATGGGCAAACGCTGCATTATGCAGCTCTCGAGGTCCAGCCAGGGCAAGATAAGAAACATGCCCAAGAAGAGTTGGTGAAGGTGCGTCTGCATGATCTGTCCACAATGTTCTTGCAGACGCACCACTGTTCTGGGGACTTCCTGGCCCCATAATCCCAGTAAGTACTCTCGTCAGTCAGAGAGTTTCAGGACTTGGCTCTCCTCCATGCTCGGACCATGAGAAGCAGACAAAATCCCCGGTCTCCTCCATGGGCCATAGTCAGTGGGTAGAAGGCTAACCCATAGTCCACACCAAAAGCCCCTTGTCCCGGTTGGGTCTGCACACCATCTTTACCATATAAGCAGTAATAAAAGAACAAACACTGTATGGTTGTATATAAGTATCTTTAAAAACACCAATAATACAAAAGATGTAAAATCCAGTTAGCAGTAGAGAGAAAATCCATCTCATGTCCTGGAGAATGATTTGGGACATTTACTGATAGGCTTGGACTATGAATGGGGTGTGACTTCTCATATTTCCAATTCCTTATTATTAGGATGGTGAGGGTTACTATGATAATATCACAGCTGGGCGTAATTACTAATTATTTATTATTTCAGGTATTTGTATAGTGATTAGAGATGAGCGAAGTATTCAAAAATTCGATTCGGCTGATTCGGCGAATTCGCGGAATAAATTTGATTCGAGTCGAATATATTCGCTGCAAATTTAACTTATAAAAAGGGTGTTTCTAGGCTTCAGAGAGCCTTTATATTAGTGCAGAACACTGTACCTTTAATTTAAATGCCCTTGGAGTCTGCTGGGGAAGAGAAATAATACTGTCAGTCAGTATGACATGCAGATGAGTGCCGTCGATCTTAGAATCACCGCACACTTCACTCATTTGGGCAGTCACGGGGCCAAAACCAGATTGTGGAGCCACAGTGTGGCGGTGGAGGCAGCAGCAATGGGAGGCCATACAGCACCCTATGACAAAATGGAACCCACCAGCAGTGTGAGGAGACCTGAAAGTGGCACATGGCAGAGTGTGGCGATGGAGACAGCAGCAATGGGAGGCCATACAGGGACCCATGAGAGACTCTGGACCTGGCAGCAGCATGAGGAGGCGGTACAGGGGCCCATGACAGATTACGGGCCTGGCAGCAGCATGAGGAGTCGGTACGGGGGCCCATGGCAGATTACGGGCCTGGCAGCAGCAATGGGAGGCCCGTAATCTGCCAGCACCCTATGACAAAATGGAACCCACCAGCAGTGTGAGGAGACCTGAAAGTGGCACATGGCAGAGTGTGGCGATGGAGACAGCAGCAATGGGAGGCCGTACAGGGACCCATGAGAGACTCTGGACCTGGCAGCAGCATGAGGAGGCGGTACAGGGGCCCATGACAGATTACGGGCCTGGCAGCAGCATGAGGAGTCGGTACGGGGGCCCATGGCAGATTACGGGCCTGGCAGCAGCAATGGGAGGCCGTACAGGGACCCATGACACACTCTGGACCTGGCAGCAGCATGAGGAGGCGGTACAGGGGCCCATGACAGATTACGGGCCTGGCAGCAGCATGAGGAGTCGGTACGGGGGCCCATGGCAGATTACGGGCCTGGCAGCAGCAATGGGAGGCCGTACAGGGACCCATGACACACTCTGGACCTGGCAGCAGCATGAGGAGGCGGTACAGGGGCCCATGACAGATTACGGGCCTGGCAGCAGCATGAGGAGTCGGTACGGGGGCCCATGGCAGATTACGGGCCTGGCAGCAGCAATGGGAGGCCCGTAATCTGCCAGCACCCTATGACAAAATGGAACCTACCAGCAGTGTGAGGAGACCTGAAAGTGGCACCTGGCAGAGTGTGGCGATGGAGACAGCAGCAATGGGAGGCCGTACAGGGACCCATGACACACTCTGGACCTGGCAGCAGCAAGAGGAGGCGGTACAGGGGCCCATGGCAGAGTGGCGAAGCGTAAGCAGCTTAAATTGAAGGCCATACAGAGGCCTATGTTAAAAATAATAACATGTTTGGGGCATGATTCATGGCGGATTTAGTCAGTTGTGTCAGGAACTGGTGGTTTGAAATCCAGACTAATCCACGCCTGATTCATTTTCACAAACGTGAGTCTCTCCACACTTTGGGTGGACAGTCGTGTCCTCCGCGGAGTTACAATACCTCCTGCCGCACTAAACACGCGCTCCGATGCCACGCTGCTGGCCGGGCATGACAGCCTTTCAAGGGCAAATTCAGCTAGTTGGGGCCAAAGGTCAAGTTTCATTGCCCAGTAGTCAAGGGGATTGTCTACCTCGGTTGGCAGGGTGCTGTCCAAGTAGGCCCAAGCCTGTTGTTTGAGGTCCTGCTCCAGGTCCACCTGATGCTGCTGCTGCTGCGGCTGGTTAGTAGTTTCCTCACTGCGCTGGTGAAGAAAGCTACTCATCATCGACTGCAGACTGAGGCAGCCGCTGCTGGTGGAGCTGCCACTGCTCCTACCACCCCACCCCTCCCCTGCTGCCATGGCAGCGGAACGCGAGCGCACAGGGCCCACAGTGTCTGAGGATGGACGTTGGCGCAGAAAGGCAGAGACCAGCTGACTACATAGGTGGTTTTTATAGTACGTTATTTTGGCCTCCCTCTCAGCAAGTGTGAAAAAGGCCACCATTTTTGAACGGTAGCGAGGGTCCAACAAGGTGGACAGCCAAAAGTCATCCCTCTGTCTGATGGTTATTATTCGGCTGTCGCTACGCAAGCAACCGAGCATGCTATGGGCCATTTGTGCCAAGGAATGCGAGGGACTCCCTGCCTCCATCTCCACAGCATACTGCCACGGTGCGTCTGGGTCCTCTGTCTCCTCTTCCTCCTCCTCTACCAGATGCTCCTGCTCCTCCACTCCTGTCCGCTGAGTGGAAAAACCACCCATTTCACTCAATAATTCCTGAGCACAAATGTCCTCCTCTACCTCCTCTTCTTCTTCCTGTCCTGCCCCCACAGGGGTCATGTGGCGTTGAGATCTGTGCGCCACGTCTACCGCACCCTGACCAGCCATTGTTAACAGCATTTGTTCCAGGACGTGCAACAGAGGAATGACGTCGTTCATCCCATAGTCCTGCCGACTCACGGATAGCGTGGCCTCCTCAAAGGGCCTGAGCAAGCGGCAGGTGTCACGCATGAGCTGCCAATGGCTGACATCTAAGTTACACAGGGGAGTACCTTTATCCGCTTGTAACATCAGGAAATCGGTGATGGCCTTTCGCTGCTCGTAAAGGCGGTCTAACATGTGTAGGGTTGAATTCCACCTTGCTGCAACGTTGCAGATCAGGCGATGCTGTGGAATTCCGTTCTGCCGCTGCAGCTCAAGGAGGGTGTGCTTTGCAGTGTAGGAATGGCTGAAATGCATGCAAAGTTTACGTGACATTTTAAGGATGTCTTGCAGTGGGATGGTGGATTTTAGGAACCGCTTGACAACCAGATTGAACACGTGAGCCATGCATGGCGCATGGCACAACCTTCCTTGACGCAGAGCAGACACCATGTTCTTTCCGTTGTCGGTCAACATGGTTCCGATTTTCAGTTTGCGCGGAGACAGCCATCTGTCGATTTCTCTGTTCATTACACTGAGAAGTTCCTCCCCTGTGTGACTACGTTCGCCAAGGCATACCAGGTGCAGCACAGCATGACACCGTTGCGCCCTGCACATGTGATATGCCGGTCGGGTAATGGGACTTGGCACGGGGGTGGCGGCTGAGGACACGGCGGAAGAAGAGGTGGTAGAGGCGGACATCTTTTCTGGACCAAGGACGTGCAAACGTGGAGGCAAAAGCGGCGTGACCTGTCCAAGTTGCTGGTGCGGCTGTGCCGGCACCACGTTCACCCAGTGGGCCGTAAATGACATGTACTGTCCCTGACCGTAGTTACAGCTACACACGTCGGCGCTGCTGTGCACTTTGGCAGAGACCGACATGCTCAAAGACTGGCCCACCATCTCTTCTACATGTGAATGCAGGGCTGGCACTGCCTTTCTGGCGAAGAAATGACGGCTTGGCACTCTCCACCGCGGCGCGGCACAAGCCATCATTTCTCGGAAAGGTGCTGAGTCCACCACTTGGAAAGGGAGGGACTGCAGCACCAGCAACTTGGACAGGAGGACTTTCAGCTTCTGCACCGTCGGGTGCGTGCTCGCAAACTGTTGTCTCTTGGAAACGGATTCCAAGAAAGACTGCTGACGGAATCCGTGAAGAGGAGTAGCAGGAGAAGGAGCATCTGAACGAGCGGAAGATGCCAACGAGCGACAACTCCCCTCAGCAGAGGTGTTGGAGCCTTGACTGGCTGATAGAGGGCGATTGACGTCGGGTGACGGAGCAAGTAACGGAGCGGGTGATGGAGCGGGGGCTGGGGCAGGCAGAACCGCCGTATCTTTATCACGGTTTTCCCAGGCCACCGAATGGCGACGCTGCATATGCTGACGCAATGCTGTAGTCCCAACATGGGCCCCCTGGCCACGCTTGACTTTCTGGCCACATAGTCGACATACGGCTACGTTTACTTCCTCGGGCGGCTTGACGAAAAATTGCCACACCGCCGAGTAGGAAACTTTGCCCCCGCTACTCCTCACTGGCTGACTGCTACTTCCTCCGTGCACACCGGCACCACTACTGGCCGTGGTGGTAGGCTGCAGTGGAGCTGGTGCTCTACTCCGTGGCCGTTTGGCTCCACTGACACTGCTGCGACCCTGCTGCCTCCTGGGCAACCCACCGACTGTTTTGCTCGCTGCCAAGCTGGCACACTCTTCTCCTGATGATGCGGAAGCAATAGCCTGATGACGACGAGGCTGCCAAGTGCGATCAGCCTCATCATCATCAATTAGGGTCTCCGCCTCACTACTAGCCCCCTCGGCTGCGTGTGGGTCAGGAGACAGACCTGTCTCTAGACCGGCTACCGAGCCACTCTCCTCGCCACTACTTCTTCACCTGGCTGCTGAAGAGGCGGATGTCTCCCCCCGTTCCTGACCGCCCTCTGTTAGCTCTTCCTCACTGTACAGTGGGGCTGAGCCCACAGCATGCGATACTTCGCTTGGTGAGGGAACACCAAAGGACAGGGGCAGGTAGAGGACACGTGATTTCAGTGGGCTTGCTCCCGGGACATGCTAACTAACGGTTGTGTCTGACGTACCCACCGACCGTTGGCTGTAGGTGTCAGAGGTGACCTGGGAAGAGGAAGACGACCGAGCCAACCAATCGATGACGGCAGGGTTGTCGGTGGAGACACGACCGCTGGATGACACCGGGAGCACTGGTCTCTGGCTGCGAATAGTGCTGCCTCGACCCCTTCCTCTGCTGCCACGTCTGCTCGCTCCTGAAACATTGCCTCCTCTGCCACTCCTCTGCGTGTTGTCTGACATACTCTTTAATTCAACGATTCTGTGTCCCTGAGTAACAATTCTGTGTCCCTCAGTAACAATTCTGTGTCCCTCAGTAACGATTCTGTGTCCCTCAGTAACAATTCTGTGTCCCTGAGTAACAATTCTGTGTCCCTGAGAAACAATTCTGTGTCCCTGAGTAACAATTCTGTGTCCCTCAGTAACGATTCTGTGTCCCTCAGTAACAATTCTGTGTCCCTGAGTAACAATTCTGTGTCCCTGAGTAACAATTCTGTGTCTGTCCCTGAGTAACAATTCTGTGTCCCTGAGTAACAATTCTGTATCCCTGAGTAACAATTCTGTGTCCCTGAGTAACAATTCTGTGTCCCTGAGTAACAATTCTGTGTCTGTCCCTGAGTAACAATTCTGTGTCCCTGAGTAACAATTCTGTGTCTGTCCCTGAGTAACAATTCTGTGTCCCTGAGTAACAATTCTGTGTCCCTGAGTTACGATTCTGTGTCCCTGAGTAACGATTCTGTGTCCCTCAGTAACAATTCTGTGTCCCTCAGTAACGATTCTGTATCCCTGAGCAACAATTCTGTGTCACTGAGTAACAATTCTGTGTCCCTGAGTAACGATTCTGTGTCCCTGAGTAACAATTCTGTGTCCCTCAGTAACAATTCTGTGTCCCTGAGTAACAATTCTGTGTCCCTGAGTAACAATTCTGTGTCTGTCCCTCAGTAACAATTCTGTGTCCCTCAGTAACAATTCTGTGTCCCTGAGTAACAATTCTGTGTCCCTGAGTAACAATTCTGTGTCTGTCCCTGAGTAACAATTCTGTGTCCCTGAGTAACAATTCTGTGTCCCTGAGTAACAATTCTGTGTCCCTCAGTAACAATTCTGTGTCTGTCCCTGAGTAACAATTCTGTGTCCCTCAGTAACAATTCTGTGTCTGTCCCTGAGTAACAATTCTGTGTCCCTGAGTAACAATTCTGTGTCCCTCAGTAACAATTCTGTGTCCCTCAGTAACAATTCTGTGTCTGTCCCTGAGTAACAATTCTGTGTCCCTGAGTAACAATTCTGTGTCCCTGAGTAACAATTCTGTGTCCCTGAGTAACGATTCTGTGTCCCTGAGTAACAATTCTGTGTCCCTCAGTAACAATTCTGTGTCCCTGAGTAACAATTCTGTGTCCCTGAGTAACAATTCTGTGTCTATCCCTGAGTAACAATTCTGTGTCCCTCAGTAACAATTCTGTGTCCCTGAGTAACAATTCTGTGTCCCTGAGTAACAATTCTGTGTCTGTCCCTGAGTAACAATTCTGTGTCCCTGAGTAACAATTCTGTGTCCCTCAGTAACAATTCTGTGTCTGTCCCTGAGTAACAATTCTGTGTCCCTCAGTAACAATTCTGTGTCTGTTCCTGAGTAACAATTCTGTGTCCCTGAGTAACAATTCTGTGTCCCTCAGTAACAATTCTGTGTCCCTCAGTAACAATTCTGTGTCTGTCCCTCAGTAACAATTCCGTGTCCCTGAGTAACAATTCTGTGTCCCCGAGTAACAATTCTGTGTCCCTGAGTAACAATTCTGTGTCCCTCAGTAACAATTCTGTGTCCCTCAGTAACAATTCTGTGTCTGTCCCTGAGTAACAATTCTGTGTCCCTGAGTAACAATTATGTTTCCCTCAGTAACAATTCTGTGTCCCTCAGTAACAATTCTGTGTCCCTCAGTAACAATTCTGTGTCCCTCAGTAACAATTCTGTGTCTGTCCCTGAGTAACAATTCTGTGTCCCTGAGTAACAATTCTGTGTCCCTCAGTAACAATTCTGTGTCCCTCAGTAACAATTCTGTGTCTGTCCCTGAGTAACAATTCTGTGTCCCTGAGTAACAATTCTGTGTCCCTCAGTAACAATTCTGTGTCCCTGAGTAACAATTCTGTGTCTGTCCCTGAGTAACAATTCTGTGTCCCTGATTAACAATTCTGTGTCCCTGAGTAACGATTCTGTGTCCCTAAGTAACTATTCTGTGGCCCTAAAGTCTCTGTGGCCCTAACTCTGTCCCTAATACAGACAGGTCTGTCTCTCTTGAATGACCGCAGGCTAATGGAGAATTCTAAGATGGCCGCGATTTATAGCTCCACCATTACACAGTGCTGGCTGGCTGGCTGCTGATTGGCTAATGCGATCACATGTCATGAATGAATGCATTATGGGTCAGCGCGCCTTGTCTGCGCGCCTTCCCAGAGATCCCCGCTCCGTCGCCACACATGTCGCCGCCATTTTTGGGAAAATTCGATTTGTGCATCCGAAGTTTGCTAATTTTCGGATTCGGCGCGAATCGAATATTTCCCAATATTCGAAACGAATTCCACTTCGCCTACTTCGATTCGCTCATCTCTAATAGTGATGTTAATTTACGCAGCGCTTTACATATATATTGTACATTCACATCAGTCCCCGCCCCCGAGGAGCGTACAATCTAAGGTCCCTAACTCACATTCATACATACACATACTAGGGACAATTTACCTACCAGCATGTCTTTGGAGTGTGGGAGGAAACCAAAGTACCTGGAGGAAACCCACGCAGGCACAGGGAGAACATGCAAATTCCAGGCAGGTGGTGCTGTGGTTGGGATTGGAACCAATGCCCCCAGTACTGCCAGGCGGAAGTGTTAATCATTTAGCCGCTGTGCTGCTGTGCAGGATATCAGGTATCTCTTAGATAATTAAATATATATGTAAATATTTTGAGATTTTTAATTGAATGTTTAATTGAAGGTTATTACATTTTAATGGTTTTGCCATGGATAGGGGGAGGGGAAGTACCTGTTTTTTTGTAATATAGGTATTGCTATTATAAATGTAACATTCTAAGAACAATAGTGTTTGAGATTTATTGATTTGACAAGAATTAATCATTGGATACTGTTACCCCTGGTTGTGGCCTGATTGAGGCACCGAGAGCCCCGAATGTGATTCATAGCTTTTCTTTCCTCCCTCTGCTATCTGCATGATTCACTGCTGATTTTTTTATTCCAACACCAAGCAAACCCAGGAGATGACCCCCACCTCCCCTTAAGCACACAGCATGTGATTTACAGCCTTGGCTGTGCATGTTTCCCGATGAGACTGTGTAGAGTGGATGTCTGTCCATTCCCTCCTCTCAGGTCTCAGATTACACTCAGCTCCCTGCTCTATGCCACATGTGTCAAACAAAAGGCCCGCAGTCTGAATACGGCCCGCCAGACCACTTGATATTGCCCTTGCACCTCTCCTGGAGCTGGGGCACCCCACTTGTTTCCACCCCTACCTTGTCTCAGCAGTCTGTAGCAGAGAAGAGGACAGAACTCCATCACCAGATCCTGCTCCTCTCAGTGCAGCTGCAGCACCCCCTTGTCTCCACCTCCCCTGGACTCAGCATTGAGCAGACTGTAGAAGCTGACTCCAGCCCTCCCCTGGCCCTTCTCCAGACTCTACACTTTCTGCCTCCCAGCTCCACCCTCAGCTCCTTCCCGGCAGCAGCACAAGGTAAGGGGGATACACTGTGATGTGATGGAGGGTGTGGGACTCTTTTGATGGTGTGGGGCTCTTGATATCGATGTAAACGGGGGTGCTCTGTACATGGAGTCTTACAGATACAACCGACCCTTTGAGGGCAACCATAATGCTGATGCGGCCAGCGATGAAATTGCGTTTGACACCCCTGTTCCAAAGTGTGTAGATGCCTCAGTTCAAAGTGTGATTTCTAGCTTTTCTCTCCTATCTACATGAGTCACTTCTGACATTCTACTCCAACACCAGATGATCCTTGGAGATTATTTAAAGAACTCTTAATACCAATCAAAGCCTCTGTCGCTAAATAAAATGGTTACCTCTTACAATGCTGCTTACAATGCTGCTCCGCTTCAAAAATTACACCCCGTGTCACTTTCTTTGTACTTCAAAGCAACTCCAAAGCCTCCACAGAAGTCTATGAAAATGCTCACTAACAGCACCTGCAGCTTTTGAGGGACATTTATTAGGGACATTCCCCTTGTTTTAGAGGTATTGGAGGTATGAGATATCCCAGGATGCACTGGGAACCCAACAAGCAAACCAGAAAGACGTCATCAGCAGTCACTTCCGGTTCATGTGTTTATATTCTGGGAGTGTCTGGCGCAGATGTCACATCTGGTGTGCAGCGTGGAGCTGCAGGAAGGTGAGAGGGGTCTGGACAGGAGCAAAGCAACTAGCAGGCACATGTGGTGCGCAACATGGGAATGCTATAGCACAAGGTGAGTGGGGGCTGGAGAGGGTGGACTGAGTGGCAGAGGATCAGCAGAGCTGGGGGACCAGAGCAGGAGAAACTAGGAATGTCACATGTGGTGCGCAGTGTGAGAGCAATATAGTGGGAGGTGACTGGAGACCAAAGGGAGAGGAGGATCAGCAAACTAGAGGATCAGCAGAGCTGGGAGCTACTACTGAGCAGGGGATCCACAGAGCTGGGGGTTACTACTGAGTGGAGGATCAGCAGAGCTGGGGGTTACTACTGAGTGGAGGATCAGCAGAGCTGAGGGTTATTACTGAGCAAGGGATAAGCAAAGCTGGGGTTACTACTGAGCGGGGGATCAGCAAAGCTGTGATTACTACTAAGCGGGGGATTAGCAGAGCTGGAGGTATCTACTTAGTGGGGGATCAACAGAGCTGGAGGTAACTTCTGAGTGGGGGATCAGCAGAGCTGGAGGTAACTACTGAGTTTGGGATCAGTAGAGCTGGGGGTTCTACTGAGCAGTGGATCTGCTGAACGAGGGTACTAACATGCTGGAGATCTGCCGAATGGGGGCACTAATGAGCTGGGAACCTGCTGAGTCAGGGTTCAACTGGGCTCCTTTAAAACAAATTGAAAATCAAAATACACAGGGCATTGGCACACCTGGTGTGCAACATAGAAAGCTATAGCAGAAGGTGAGTGGGGACTGGAGAGGGTGGACTGAGTGCCAGAGGATCAGCAGAGCTGGTGGACCAGAGCAGGAGAGACTAGCAATGTCACATGTGGTGCACAGTGTGGGAGCAATATGGCAGGAGGTGACTGGGGACCAGAGGGAGAGGTGGATTAAAAAAACAGAGGATCGGCAGAGCTGGGGGTTGCTACTGAGTGGGGGATCCACATAACTGGAGGTAGCTACTGAGCGGTGAATCAGCAGAGCTGGTGGTAACAACTGAGTTCAGCAGAGCTGAGGGTTACTACTGAGTGAGGAATCAGCAAAGCTGGGGTTACTACTGAGCGGAGGATCAGCAAAGCTGGGGTTACTACTGAGCGGGGGATCAGCAGAACTGAAGATAACTACTGAGTAGGGTGATGAGCAGAGCTGGGGGTTCCACAGGAGTACTAATGAGCTGGGGACCTGCTGAGTCAAGGTTCTACTGGGCCCTTTTAAAACAAATAGAAAATCAAAATACATAGGGTATTGGCACACCTGGTGCACAACATGGGAAAGCTGTATCAGAATTAGAGTGGGGACTGGAGAGGGTGGACTGAATGCCAGAGGATCAGCAGATCTGTGGGACCGGAGCAGGAGAAACTAGCAATGTCACATGTGGTGCACAACATGGGAGCAATATAGCAGTGACCAGGGACCAGAGGAAGAGGAGGATCAAAAAACCAGAGGATCAGCAGAGCTGGGGGTTACTACTGAGCGGGGGATCAGCAGAGCTGAGGGTTAATACTGAGCAAGGTATCAGCAACACTGGGGTTACTACTGAGCCGGGGATCAGCAAAACTGAGGGTTGCTACTGAGCTGGAGATCAGCAAAGTTGGTGATTACTACTGAGCGAGGGATCAGCAAAGCTGGGGGTTACTGCTGAGTTCAGCAGAGCTGAGGGTTACTACTGAGCAAGGGATCAGCAAAGCTGGAGGGACTACTAAGCCAGGGATCAGCAAAGCTGGGAGTTACTACTGAGCAGGGGATCAGCAGAGTTGGGGGTAACTACTGAGTTCAGCAGAGCTGAGGGTTACTACTGTGCCAAGTATCAGCAAAGCTGGGGGTTACTATTGAGCCACGGGTCAGCAAAGCTGGGGTTTACTACTAAGCGGGAGATCAGCAAAGCTGGGGATTACAACTGAGTGAGGGATCAGCAGAGCTGGGAGTTACTATTGAGAAGGGGATCAGCGGAGCTGGGGGTAACTATTGAGTTAATCAGAACTGAGGGTTACTATTGTGACATGGATCAGTAAAGCTGGGGGTTACTACAGAGAAGGGAATCAGCAGGGCTGGGGGTTATTACTGAGCAGGGGATCAGCACAGCTGGGGGTAACCACTGAGTTCAGCAGAGCTGAGGGTTACTACTGAGCAGGGGGTCAGCAAAGCTGGGGGTATTTCTGAGCCAGGGATCAGCAAAGCTGGGAGTTACTACTGAGCAGGGGATCAGCAGACCTGGGGGTAACTACTGAGTTCAGCAGAAATGAGGGTTACTACTGATCAGGGAATCAGCAGGACTGAAGGTAACTACTGAGTGGGGTATCAGCAGAGCTAGGGATATTAACAAGCTGGAGATATGCTAATTGTGGGTACCAATGAGCTGGGGATCTGCTGAACAGGGGTACCAATGAGCTGGGGATCTGCTGAACAGGGGTACCAATGAGCTGGGGATCTGCTGAACAGGGGTACCAATGAGCTGGGGAGCTGCTGAACAGGGGTACCAATGAGCTGGGGATCTGCTGAACAGGGGTACCAATGAGCTGGGGATCTGCTGAACAGGGGTACCAATGAGCTGGGGATCTGCTGAACAGGGGTACCAATGAGGTGGGGATCTGCTGAACAGGGGTACCAATGAGGTGGGGATCTGCTGAACAGGGGTACCAATGAGCTGGGGATCTGCTGAACAGGGGTACCAATGAGCTGGGGATCTGCTGAACAGGGGGTACTAATGAACTGGGGATCTGCAAAGTCGGGGTCCTACTGGGCCCCTTTAAAACAAACAAAAAATCAAAACACGCAGTGCATTTGTCAAGCCTCTCTAAAGCTTCGAAACAGCTTCACCGAAGTTTCAAAAGCACATCAAAAACACCCGTCGAAGCGGCAGGCTCTTGAACCCGTGTTAAAGTCGAAGCGAGTGTAAACAAGCCCCAGTAGTTTGTGACGACTTTGGCGAATACACGGATCAGAGATTTGCCGGCAGCTCTTGGCGTCCCTTACTGCCGGTGAAAGTGAAACTCTTCCTCCGTTCTATAACTCCATCAGCCTTCGTGGGAGCGCAGCCTCCCCTCCGCCGGCGCTGACATGCAATTTCTGAGTTAACTTCCAAGCAGACGTCTTCCTGTTGACAAACTCCATCTTGTTAGGAAGAAAGACGTAGGCAGGGAGCCGCGCGGCATTTTGCTGTCAGGAACATAATGGAAGCCTCCTGTGCTTTGTACGCGGCCGATGCGGCGATCACAGGTTTTTTTTTTTCTCTCTCTCGCTCTTTCCAAAGCAATTAAACAGGTGACTTTGGTTTTCGGTCCCCCGGCAGTGCCGAGGAGGTTTGATGTCGATGACGGGGGTCTCAGGAAGGTAAATATGTGTGATGGAGGAGAATGTTTATCTCGGCGGCGGTGACATAGGTGCAATTAGAGGAACACGAGTCTTATAATCTAGCTGAGAAGGTGGAACACGAGCAGCTGAAGTGTGACATTCCTGCGCAGAGCTGTTATCCCGCTCTCATCATTCGGCCCATTTTCTCATTATTACACCGGCTGCTGTCACGGAAACTTCTAGAACTGAAGTGTGCAAATCCGCCACTTTCCTCCGAACGTGACAACAATCCACACAAAGAGCTTCCCCCCGGTGTTTGTTTTCTGCAGATGAAATATTGTTGTGGAAATACACCGATCAGACGTAACATTCTGACCACCGACAGGTAACATCTATTATCTCGTCACCATGACATCTGAAAGTGGGCGGGATATGTGACGCAGCGGGTGAACGTGTTGTCTCTGAAGTTGGTGTGTTGAAAGCAGAAAAAAATGGAGGTGGGGAGGGAAGGCTCATTGATGGAGGTGGGGAGGGAAGGCTCATTGATGGAGGTGAGGGAGGAGGAGGCTCATTGATGGAGGTGGGGAGGGAAGGCTCATTGATGGAGGTGGGGAAGGAAGACTCATTGATGGAGGCTGAGGGGAGACTCATTGATGGAGGTGCAAATCCGCCACTTTCCTCCGAACGTGACAACAATCCACACAAAGAGCTTCCCCCCGGTGTTTGTTTTCTGCAGATGAAATATTGTTGTGGAAATACACCGATCAGACGTAACATTCTGACCACCGACAGGTAACATCGATTATCTTGTCACCATGACATCTGAAAGTGGGCGGGATATGTGACGCAGCGGGTGAACGTGTTGTCTCTGAAGTTGGTGTGTTGAAAGCAGAAAAAAATGGAGGTGGGGAGGGAAGGCTCATTGATGGAGGTGGGGAGGGAAGGCTCATTGATGGAGGTGGGGAGGAGGAGGCTCATTGATGGAGGTGGGGAGGGAAGGCTCATTGATGGAGGTGGGGAAGGAAGACTCATTGATGGAGGCTGAGGGGAGACTCATTGATGGAGGTGCAAATCCGCCACTTTCCTCCGAACGTGACAACAATCCACACAAAGAGCTTCCCCCCGGTGTTTGTTTTCTGCAGATGAAATATTGTTGTGGAAATACACCGATCAGACGTAACATTCTGACCACCGACAGGTAACATCTATTATCTCGTCACCATGACATCTGAAAGTGGGCGGGATATGTGACGCAGCGGGTGAACGTGTTGTCTCTGAAGTTGGTGTGTTGAAAGCAGAAAAAAATGGAGGTGGGGAGGGAAGGCTCATTGATGGAGGTGGGGAGGGAAGGCTCATTGATGGAGGTGGGGAAGGAAGACTCATTGATGGAGGTTGAGGGGAGACTCATTGATGGAGGTGCAAATCCGCCACTTTCCTCCGAACGTGACAACAATCCACACAAAGAGCTTCCCCCCGGTGTTTGTTTTCTGCAGATGAAATATTGTTGTGGAAATACACCGATCAGACGTAACATTCTGACCACCGACAGGTAACATCGATTATCTCGTCACCATGACATCTGAAAGTGGGCGGGATATGTGACGCAGCGGGTGAACGTGTTGTCTCTGAAGTTGGTGCGTTGAAAGCAGAAAAAAATGGAGGTGGGGAGGGAAGGCTCATTGATGGAGGTGGGGAGGGAAGGCTCATTGATGGAGGTGAGGGAGGAGGAGGCTCATTGATGGAGGTGGGGAGGGAAGGCTCATTGATGGAGGTGGGGAAGGAAGACTCATTGATGGAGGCTGAGGGGAGACTCATTGATGGAGGTGCAAATCCGCCACTTTCCTCCGAACGTGACAACAATCCACACAAAGAGCTTCCCCCCGGTGTTTGTTTTCTGCAGATGAAATATTGTTGTGGAAATACACCGATCAGACGTAACATTCTGACCACCGACAGGTAACATCGATTATCTTGTCACCATGACATCTGAAAGTGGGCGGGATATGTGACGCAGCGGGTGAACGTGTTGTCTCTGAAGTTGGTGTGTTGAAAGCAGAAAAAAATGGAGGTGGGGAGGGAAGGCTCATTGATGGAGGTGGGGAGGGAAGGCTCATTGATGGAGGTGGGGAGGAGGAGGCTCATTGATGGAGGTGGGGAGGGAAGGCTCATTGATGGAGGTGGGGAAGGAAGACTCATTGATGGAGGCTGAGGGGAGACTCATTGATGGAGGTGCAAATCCGCCACTTTCCTCCGAACGTGACAACAATCCACACAAAGAGCTTCCCCCCGGTGTTTGTTTTCTGCAGATGAAATATTGTTGTGGAAATACACCGATCAGACGTAACATTCTGACCACCGACAGGTAACATCGATTATCTCGTCACCATGACATCTGAAAGTGGGCGGGATATGTGACGCAGCGGGTGAACGTGTTGTCTCTGAAGTTGGTGTGTTGAAAGCAGAAAAAAATGGAGGTGGGGAGGGAAGGCTCATTGATGGAGGTGGGGAGGGAAGGCTCATTGATGGAGGTGGGGAGGAGGAGGCTCATTGATGGAGGTGGGGAGGGAAGGCTCATTGATGGAGGTGGGGAAGGAAGACTCATTGATGGAGGTTGAGGGGAGACTCATTGATGGAGGTGCAAATCCACCACTTTCCTCCGAACGTGACAACAATCCACACAAAGAGCTTCCCCCCGGTGTTTGTTTTCTGCAGATGAAATATTGTTGTGGAAATACACCGATCAGACGTAACATTCTGACCACCGACAGGTAACATCGATTATCTTGTCACCATGACATCTGAAAGTGGGCGGGATATGTGACGCAGCGGGTGAACGTGTTGTCTCTGAAGTTGGTGTGTTGAAAGCAGAAAAAAATGGAGGTGGGGAGGGAAGGCTCATTGATGGAGGTGGGGAGGGAAGGCTCCTTGATGGAGGTGGGGAGGAGGAGGCTCATTGATGGAGGTGGGGAGGGAAGGCTCATTGATGGAGGTGGGGAAGGAAGACTCATTGATGGAGGTTGAGGGGAGACTCATTGATGGAGGTGCAAATCCACCACTTTCCTCCGAACGTGACAACAATCCACACAAAGAGCTTCCCCCCGGGGGTTTGTTTTCTGCAGATGAAATATTGTTGTGGAAATACACCGATCAGACGTAACATTTTGACCACCGACAGGTAACATCGATTATCTCGTCACCATGACATCTGAAAGTGGGCGGGATATGTGACGCAGCGGGTGAACGTGTTGTCTCTGAAGTTGGTGTGTTGAAAGCAGAAAAAAATGGAGGTGGGGAGGGAAGGCTCATTGATGGAGGTGGGGAGGGAAGGCTCCTTGATGGAGGTGGGGAGGAGGAGGCTCATTGATGGAGGTGGGGAGGGAAGGCTCATTGATGGAGGTGGGGAAGGAAGACTCATTGATGGAGGTTGAGGGGAGACTCATTGATGGAGGTGCAAATCCACCACTTTCCTCCGAACGTGACAACAATCCACACAAAGAGCTTCCCCCCGGGGGTTTGTTTTCTGCAGATGAAATATTGTTGTGGAAATACACCGATCAGACGTAACATTCTGACCACCGACAGGTAACATCGATTATCTCGTCACCATGACATCTGAAAGTGGGCGGGATATGTGACGCAGCGGGTGAACGTGTTGTCTCTGAAGTTGGTGTGTTGAAAGCAGAAAAAAATGGAGGTGGGGAGGGAAGGCTCATTGATGGAGGTGGGGAGGGAAGGCTCATTGATGGAGGTGGGGAGGAGGAGGCTCATTGATGGAGGTGGGGAGGGAAGGCTCATTGATGGAGGTGGGGAAGGAAGACTCATTGATGGAGGTTGAGGGGAGACTCATTGATGGAGGTGCAAATCCACCACTTTCCTCCGAACGTGACAACAATCCACACAAAGAGCTTCCCCCCGGTGTTTGTTTTCTGCAGATGAAATATTGTTGTGGAAATACACCGATCAGACGTAACATTCTGACCACCGACAGGTAACATCGATTATCTTGTCACCATGACATCTGAAAGTGGGCGGGATATGTGACGCAGCGGGTGAACGAGTTGTCTCTGAAGTTGGTGTGTTGAAAGCAGAAAAAAATGGAGGTGGGGAGGGAAGGCTCATTGATGGAGGTGGGGAGGGAAGGCTCATTGATGGAGGTGGGGAAGGAAGACTCATTGATGGAGGTTGAGGGGAGACTCATTGATGGAGGTGCAAATCCGCCACTTTCCTCCGAACGTGACAACAATCCACACAAAGAGCTTCCCCCCGGTGTTTGTTTTCTGCAGATGAAATATTGTTGTGGAAATACACCGATCAGACGTAACATTCTGACCACCGACAGGTAACATCGATTATCTCGTCACCATGACATCTGAAAGTGGGCGGGATATGTGACGCAGCGGGTGAACGTGTTGTCTCTGAAGTTGGTGCGTTGAAAGCAGAAAAAAATGGAGGTGGGGAGGGAAGGCTCATTGATGGAGGTGGGGAGGGAAGGCTCATTGATGGAGGTGAGGGAGGAGGAGGCTCATTGATGGAGGTGGGGAGGGAAGGCTCATTGATGGAGGTGGGGAAGGAAGACTCATTGATGGAGGCTGAGGGGAGACTCATTGATGGAGGTGCAAATCCGCCACTTTCCTCCGAACGTGACAACAATCCACACAAAGAGCTTCCCCCCGGTGTTTGTTTTCTGCAGATGAAATATTGTTGTGGAAATACACCGATCAGACGTAACATTCTGACCACCGACAGGTAACATCGATTATCTTGTCACCATGACATCTGAAAGTGGGCGGGATATGTGACGCAGCGGGTGAACGTGTTGTCTCTGAAGTTGGTGTGTTGAAAGCAGAAAAAAATGGAGGTGGGGAGGGAAGGCTCATTGATGGAGGTGGGGAGGGAAGGCTCATTGATGGAGGTGGGGAGGAGGAGGCTCATTGATGGAGGTGGGGAGGGAAGGCTCATTGATGGAGGTGGGGAAGGAAGACTCATTGATGGAGGCTGAGGGGAGACTCATTGATGGAGGTGCAAATCCGCCACTTTCCTCCGAACGTGACAACAATCCACACAAAGAGCTTCCCCCCGGTGTTTGTTTTCTGCAGATGAAATATTGTTGTGGAAATACACCGATCAGACGTAACATTCTGACCACCGACAGGTAACATCGATTATCTCGTCACCATGACATCTGAAAGTGGGCGGGATATGTGACGCAGCGGGTGAACGTGTTGTCTCTGAAGTTGGTGTGTTGAAAGCAGAAAAAAATGGAGGTGGGGAGGGAAGGCTCATTGATGGAGGTGGGGAGGGAAGGCTCATTGATGGAGGTGGGGAGGAGGAGGCTCATTGATGGAGGTGGGGAGGGAAGGCTCATTGATGGAGGTGGGGAAGGAAGACTCATTGATGGAGGTTGAGGGGAGACTCATTGATGGAGGTGCAAATCCACCACTTTCCTCCGAACGTGACAACAATCCACACAAAGAGCTTCCCCCCGGTGTTTGTTTTCTGCAGATGAAATATTGTTGTGGAAATACACCGATCAGACGTAACATTCTGACCACCGACAGGTAACATCGATTATCTTGTCACCATGACATCTGAAAGTGGGCGGGATATGTGACGCAGCGGGTGAACGTGTTGTCTCTGAAGTTGGTGTGTTGAAAGCAGAAAAAAATGGAGGTGGGGAGGGAAGGCTCATTGATGGAGGTGGGGAGGGAAGGCTCCTTGATGGAGGTGGGGAGGAGGAGGCTCATTGATGGAGGTGGGGAGGGAAGGCTCATTGATGGAGGTGGGGAAGGAAGACTCATTGATGGAGGTTGAGGGGAGACTCATTGATGGAGGTGCAAATCCACCACTTTCCTCCGAACGTGACAACAATCCACACAAAGAGCTTCCCCCCGGGGGTTTGTTTTCTGCAGATGAAATATTGTTGTGGAAATACACCGATCAGACGTAACATTTTGACCACCGACAGGTAACATCGATTATCTCGTCACCATGACATCTGAAAGTGGGCGGGATATGTGACGCAGCGGGTGAACGTGTTGTCTCTGAAGTTGGTGTGTTGAAAGCAGAAAAAAATGGAGGTGGGGAGGGAAGGCTCATTGATGGAGGTGGGGAGGGAAGGCTCCTTGATGGAGGTGGGGAGGAGGAGGCTCATTGATGGAGGTGGGGAGGGAAGGCTCATTGATGGAGGTGGGGAAGGAAGACTCATTGATGGAGGTTGAGGGGAGACTCATTGATGGAGGTGCAAATCCACCACTTTCCTCCGAACGTGACAACAATCCACACAAAGAGCTTCCCCCCGGGGGTTTGTTTTCTGCAGATGAAATATTGTTGTGGAAATACACCGATCAGACGTAACATTCTGACCACCGACAGGTAACATCGATTATCTCGTCACCATGACATCTGAAAGTGGGCGGGATATGTGACGCAGCGGGTGAACGTGTTGTCTCTGAAGTTGGTGTGTTGAAAGCAGAAAAAAATGGAGGTGGGGAGGGAAGGCTCATTGATGGAGGTGGGGAGGGAAGGCTCATTGATGGAGGTGGGGAGGAGGAGGCTCATTGATGGAGGTGGGGAGGGAAGGCTCATTGATGGAGGTGGGGAAGGAAGACTCATTGATGGAGGTTGAGGGGAGACTCATTGATGGAGGTGCAAATCCACCACTTTCCTCCGAACGTGACAACAATCCACACAAAGAGCTTCCCCCGGTGTTTGTTTTCTGCAGATGAAATATTGTTGTGGAAATACACCGATCAGACGTAACATTCTGACCACCGACAGGTAACATCGATTATCTCGTCACCATGACATCTGAAAGTGGGCGGGATATGTGACGCAGCGGGTGAACGTGTTGTCTCTGAAGTTGGTGTGTTGAAAGCAGAAAAAAATGGAGGTGGGGAGGGAAGGCTCATTGATGGAGGTGGGGAGGGAAGGCTCATTGATGGAGGTGGGGAGGAGGAGGCTCATTGATGGAGGTGGGGAGGGAAGGCTCATTGATGGAGGTGGGGAAGGAAGACTCATTGATGGAGGTTGAGGGGAGACTCATTGATGGAGGTGCAAATCCACCACTTTCCTCCGAACGTGACAACAATCCACACAAAGAGCTTCCCCCCGGTGTTTGTTTTCTGCAGATGAAATATTGTTGTGGAAATACACCGATCAGACGTAACATTCTGACCACCGACAGGTAACATCGATTATCTTGTCACCATGACATCTGAAAGTGGGCGGGATATGTGACGCAGCGGGTGAACGTGTTGTCTCTGAAGTTGGTGTGTTGAAAGCAGAAAAAAATGGAGGTGGGGAGGGAAGGCTCATTGATGGAGGTGGGGAGGGAAGGCTCATTGATGGAGGTGGGGAGGAGGAGGCTCATTGATGGATGTGGGGAGGGAAGGCTCATTGATGGAGGTGGGGAAGGAAGACTCATTGATAGAGGTTGAGGGGAGACTCATTGATGGAGGTGTAAATCCGCCACTTTCCTCCGAACGTGACAACAATCCACACAAAGAGCTTCCCCCCGGGGGTTTGTTTTCTGCAGATGAAATATTGTTGTGGAAATACACCGATCAGACGTAACATTCTGACCACCGACAGGTAACATCGATTATCTCGTCACCATGACATCTGAAAGTGGGCGGGATATGTGACGCAGCGGGTGAACGTGTTGTCTCTGAAGTTGGTGTGTTGAAAGCAGAAAAAAATGGAACGCGGAGGGAAGGCTCATTGATGGAGGTGGGAAGGGAAGGTCATTGATGGAGGTGAGGGAGGGGGAGGCTCATTGATGGAGGTGGGGAGGGAAGGCTTATTGATGGAGGTGGGGAGGGAAGGCTCATTGATGGAGTTAGGGAAGGCTCATTGATGGAGGTGGGGAGGGAAGGCTCATTGATGGATGTGGGAAGGTCGGCTCATTGATGGAGTTAGGGAAGGCTCATTGATGGAGGTGGGGAGGGAAGGCTCATTGATGGAGGTGGGGAGGAGGAGGCTCATTGATGGAGGTGGGGAGGGAAGGCTCATTGATGGAGGTGGGGAAGGAAGACTCATTGATGGAGGTTGAGGGGAGACTCATTGATGGAGGTGGGGAGGGAAAGCTTATTGATGGAGGTGGGGAGAGAAAGCTTATTGATGAAGGTGGGGAGGGAAGGCGCATTGATGGAGGTGGGGAGGGAAAGCTTATTGATGGAAGTGGGGAGGGAAGGCTAGTTGATGGAGGTGGGGAGTGAAAGCTCATTGATGGAGGTGGGGAAGGAAGACTCATTGATGGAGGTTGGGGGGGGGGGCTCATTGATGGAGGTGAGGAGGGAAGGCTCATTGATGGAGGTGAGCAGGGAAGGCTCATTGATGGAGGTGAGCAGGGAAGGCACATTGATGGAGGTGCGGAGGAAAGGCTCATTGATGGAGGTGAGGAGAGAAAGCTTATTGATGGAGGTGGGAAAGGAAGGCTCATTGATGGAGGTGAAGAGAGAAGGCTCGTTGATGGAAATGGGGAGGGAAGGGTCATTGATGGAGGTGGAGAGGGACGTTTCATTGATGGAGGTGAGGAGGGAAGATTCATTGATGGAAGTGGGGAGGCAAGGCTCATTGATGGAGCTGAGGAGGGAAGGCTCATTGATGGAGGTGAGGAGGGAAGGCTTATTGATGGAGGTGGGGAGGGAAGGCTCATTGATGGAGGTGAGGAGGGAAGGCTCATTGATGGAGGTGAGGAGGGAAGGCTCATTGATGGAGGTGGGGAGGGAAGGCTCATTGATGTAGGTGGGGAATGAAGGCTCATTGATGGAGGTGGGGAAGGAAGGCTCATTGATGGAGGTGGGGAAGAAAGGCTCATTGATGGAGCTGAGGAGGGAAGGCTCATTGATGGAGGTGAGGAGGGAAGGCTCACTGATGGAGGTGAGGAGGGAAGGCTCATTGATGGAGGTGGGGAGGGAAGGCTCATTGATGTAGGTGGGGAATGAAGGCTCATTGATGGAGGTGGGGAAGGAAGGCTCATTGATGGAGGTGGGGAAGGAAGGCTCATTGATGGAGGTGAGGAGGGAAGGCTTATTGATGGAGGTGGGGAGGGAAGGCTCATTGATGGAGGTGAGGAGGGAAGGCTCATTGATGGAGGTGGGGAGGGAAGGCTCATTGATGGAGGTGGAGAATGAAGGCTCATTGATGGAGGTGGGGAAGGAAGGCTCATAGATGGAGGTGGGGAAGGAAGGCTCATTGATGGAGGTGGGGGGAGGATCATTGATAGAGGTGGGGGGCTGATTGATGTTGGTGAGGAGGGAAGACTCATTGATGGAGGTGAGGAGGGAGGGCTCATTGATGAAGGTGGGGAGGGAAGGCTCATTGATGGAGGTGGGAAGGGAAGGCTCATTGATGGAGGTGGGGGAGAAAGGCTCATTGATGGTGTTGGGGAGGGAAGGCTGGCCTGTTTATGTAGTCTGATCCAATAGAAGAGCTACTGGAGTTCAAATTGCAAAAATGAATGCTGGTTCTGAAAAGAAGATATCAGAACACACAGAGCATTGTGGTTTGTTGTGAATGGGGCTGTGTAGCTGCAGACCGGTCAGGGTGCCCATGCTGACCCGTGTCCACAGCTAAAAGCGGCTACAATGGACAAGTGAGCATCAGAACTGGACCACAGAGCCATGGAAGAAGGTGACCTGATCTTATGAATTCAAGAATGGTTTGAGGAACACAACAGCACGTGTGAGGTGTTAACTTGGCCTCCAAATTCTCCAGATCTCAATCCAATCAAACATCTGTGGGATATGCTGGAAACACAAGTCTGATCCTTGGAGAACCCATCTTACAACTTACAGGACTTAAAGGATCTGCTACTGATGGCTTGGCGCAAGATACCACAGCGTACCTTCAGAGGTCTAGTGGAGTCCATGCCATGATGGGTTATGGTGGGTGGTCATATATATATATATACAGGGCTCAGCATAAATGAGTCCACTCCAACAGATTTGTCAGAAAATATTTCCTTTCCTTTCAGAATCCACATTTTCGGTGGGACTCTATACTACAAACTCCTCCCACAAATGCCGGCCATTGATTGCAGACAAGATTTGTTTGTTTGCACACACAAAAAAGTATTTTTCCTAACAAATTCATCCCAGACCATGTTGCAAAAATGAACACACCCCAATGAAAGTCTTAGAAGCAAAGCTAAATTTTGGAAAACAATCCTAATTAACAAGAATTCAACTCCAGGTGACTCTAATTATTCATTAACTAGTAGCCGACCGCAGATAGCCGAATGACGGCTGCACTGCGGCCGGCCAGTTCTGAGTGAACGTCATATGACGTCCCCCCAGAACGCGCTCTCCTACGCGCTTCAGGGGGCGCGCACCCGGCGATCTCCATGATCGCTGTGTCCTACAGCTGATCACGTGATGTGGTAAAAGGCCAATTACAGCAGCCTTTTACCACGTGATCAGTGGTGTCCAATGACACGCTGATCACAGGGAAATGCAAGTGTCGGTTCTCGGCTGCACTTTCCTCACGCTGTCAGATCGTGAGGAAAGTACTGCCGAGAACCGGCAGTTGTCAGAGCGGGGATCGGCACCGATCATCAGTGCCCTGATGATCGGTGCCCAGCAGTGCCACCCGCAATTTCCGCCCAGCAGTGCGCCCACTAGCTCCGCCCACCTGTGCCCAGCAGATCACCCACCTGTGCCTAGCAGTGCCCCCACCTGTGCCACTCTGCAATGTCACACACCTGTGCCCAGAAGTGCCACCTACCTGTGCCCAGCAGTGCCACCCACCTGTGCCCACCCACCTGTGCCCACCAGTGCCACCCACCTGTGCCCACCCACCAGTGCTGCCCACCAGTGCCACCCACCAGTGCAGCCCAGCAGTGCTGCCAGTCAGTGCCACCAGTCAGTGCCCAGCGGTTGTGCCAGTCAGTGTCGCCAGTCAGTGCCCAGCAGTGATGCCAGTCAGTGCCGTCTATCAGTACCCATCATCAGTGTCACCTATCAGTGCCGCCTATCAGTGCTGCATATCAGTGCCGCCTATCCGTGACCCCTAATTAGTGCTGTCTATCAGTGCCGCCTATCCGTGCCACCTCATTAGTGCTGCCTATCAGTGCCCTTTAGTGCTGCCTATCAGTGCCCATCAGTGCTGCCTATCAGTGCCCATCAGTGCCGCCTCATCAACGCACATCAGTGAAGGAGAAAAATTACCTGTTTGAAAAATACTATAATAGAAACAAAGAAACTTTTTTCTTTTTTTCAAATTTTTGGCAATTTTTTATTTATAGCGCAAAAAGTAAAGTGCCCAGCGGGGATTAAATACCACCAAAAGAAAGCTCTATTTGTGAGAAAAAAATGATCAAAATTTCATATGGGTACAATGTTGCATGACCGCGCAATTGTCAATCAAAGTGCGGCAGCGCTGAAAGCTGAAAATTGGCCTGGTAAGGAAGGGGGTATAAGTGCCTGGTAGGCGAGGGGTTAAACAGGCGTCCAGCAGACAGGTGATTATAAAAGGGTGTTACCCAACAAAGAAAACCCCGATCTCTTTCTGTCCGTGAGACGGCCCTCAAAGTAATAACCAGATGGTATTATACCCCATCTAGACTACACTCTAAAAAATAATTTTTTGGCTCAACAAAAAAAAATGAACGCAACAGTTTGCATGAAGCTTTTTAAGTTGTGACAATGTCTGGTGAAATTAAGTTGAAGCAACAAACTACATTGCATTGAGGTAATTAGCTTTTCTGATAGAAATGAATGCATTTTTATTTACCGCCAACGTAATTATAAACGCATTATAAACATGTTTTTAAGTTGAGTACTTAACCCCTTGACGCCGACGTAACACAAATATGCGGCCTCACGGACCTGGGCTTTTTTCCGTGGGGCCGCATATTTGCGTACCTGTCTTTGTGTTGGGAGCGCGCCCCTCAGCGCGCTCCCAGCACCGAGACCGCGGTGTCACTGAGAGCACCGGGTCCCGTTCTAACGATCGGGACCCAGGACTCCCGGTCCCGGGTCACATGATCGCTGTGATAGCCTCTGATTGGCTATCACAGTGATCAGTCACTGTGCAGCCCGGCCCCCTTGTTTTTTTTCTCTCTCTCTCTATGAATGGAGAAGAGAGATACATTGTATCTCTCGAACTCCTGTCAGAGAGAAGAAAAAAAAAAGTTTGTAAGAAAAAAAAAAAAAAAAAAAGATAAATAAATAAATATTAAAAAAATAAAAGAAAAAAGAAAAAAAAATACCTAGATCAAGGTTTGATCTAGTTCAGTGCCAGGGTTAGTGTTTAGGTCAGGGTCAAAGGTCAAGATTTAAAAAAAAATTGGTATCAGTGTCAGTTATGCAGGCCATAGATGGGGAGAAAAACGGCAGATTTTTCTTTTAAAAAACGAAAATTCGGTCGTTCAAGCGGCCGACGTTACCATCAATGGTAAAAAAAATCGGCCGATTTTCATCCCTTCTACAGCCGGCAAAAAGTGTCCCTGCAGAGAGCTCCGCTATTTCTGACAGTTCTCTGACAGTTCTTTGACATTTACAGCGGTTGAAACATTGTATCTATTTGTTTCCATTTAGGATACAGATGTTTTTATTCGGAAACAAATAGATACAATGTTTCAACCGCTGTAAATGTGAAGGAACTGTCAGAGAACTGTCAGAAATAGCGGAGCTCTCTGCAGATACACTTTTTGCTGGACTGGAATTCTTCTTATTTTCATCCTACTTCTTCTTCTTCTTCTTCTTCTTCATCCTCATCCTCTTCTTCTTCTTCTTCATCCTCATCCTCTTCTTCTTCATCCTCATCCTCTTCTTCTTCTTCATCTTCATCCTCATCTTCTTCTTCATCCCCATCCTCTTCTTCTTCATACTCATCCTCTTCTTCTTCTTCATCCTCATCCTCTTCTTCTTCATCATCCTCCTCCTCCTCCTCCTCCTTCTTCTTCTTCCTCATCCTCACCCTCTTCTTCTTCTTCATCATCCTCATCCTCTTCTTCTTCATCATCATCCTCTTCCTCTTCTTCTTCTTCTTCTTCTTCATCCTCATCTTCTTCTTCTTCTTCATCCTCATCTTCTTCTTCTTCTTTTTCTTCATCCTCATCTTCTTCTTCTTTTTCTTCATCCTCATCCTCTTCTTCTTCTTCTTCTTCTTCTTCATCCTCATCCTCTTCTTCTTCATCATCCTCCTCCTCCTCTTCTTCTTCTTCATCCTCATCCTCTTCTTCTTCTTCCTCTTCTTCATCCTCATCCTCTTCTTCTTCTTCCTCTTCTTCATCCTCATCCTCTTCTTCTTCCTCATCCTCATCCTCTTCTTCTTCATCATCCTCTTCTTCCTCATCCTCATCCTCTTCTTCTTCCTCTTCTTCCTCATCCTCATCCTCTTCTTCTTCCTCTTCTTCTTCATCCTCATCTTCTTCTTCTTCATCCTCTTCTTCTTCATCCTCATCTTCTTCTTCTTCATCCTCTTCTTCTTCATCCTCATCTTCTTCTTCTTCATCCTCTTCTTTGTCTTCCTCTTGCAGGTCACTGCTCATGCGCAGATTTTTTATCGGTAAAAAATCGGCCGATTTGCCCACTAATTGCCGCGAAAATACCGAAAAACGGCCGACCAAATCGCCCACTAACGATCCGAAAATCGGCCGATTTTCGACCCGTCTATGGCCTGCATAAGTGTTAATGTCAGTGTCAGTTAGTGTTAATGTCAGTGTCAGTTAGTGTTAATGTCAGTGTCAGTTAGTGTTAATGTCAGTGTCAGTTAGTGTCAGTGTGTTTTAGCTAAAAAAAAAAAAAAAAAAGACAAAAACAAAATGCACACTATGGTTTCTGGGCTGTACTCCGGGTACAAACAACAAATAACACACATATATGGTATCGCTGCGATCGTCAAGAGCTGGAGAATTTATTTTGGGTTGCTCTTTGGTGGTAGGTTATGGTCATAACAAGAAACACATAGCTAAATAAAAAAAAAAGGATTTTTTTTACTATTTTGGGCCAGTTTTTCTTTGATAATAAAAAAAAATCAGGAGATATCCGTTACCATTTACCACCAAATGAAAGCCCAATTTGTCTTGAAAAAATCAAGGTATAATCCACCCGGATGTGCAAAGTAGTTGTGATGATATGTACGGTTTTGCTATCACATGTCAACGGTGCAGAATTGTGCTTAGGCCTTTAGATTTGTTTTACCCTCAGGCGTGAAGGGGTTAAACATATTAAGTTAATTCAAAGAGTTTTTCCAGTTTTTATAAGAAACCTTCAAGTCACGTGGACTTAATTGCTACAATTATGAGCACGTTTTTTAAAGTTAAAAAGCAGTTAAAAATCAAGTTGATCCAAATTGATTTTCTGTATTAGTTTTTAGCTTTTTTTTTATACTAGCTTTCAAAAACGAATTAATCCGTTTAGGCTCACACTAGAATGTGTTGCAGAAACCCCGCAATCTGTGTGCATTTCGCGCACCGCATTCAAATCGCACTGCCCTTGCAGTCTGCAGTGGATGTCAGTGTTGCAAACACAGTGCATTTGCCGGCACCAGATTGCATGGTACAAAACAAAACATGCAATCTGGTTGCACTGTGGTTCAAACATTGGTGCATGCGTGTCTTTGGTGCGATGTGGTGTGATTTGAGCTCATTCAAAATGAATGCATTACACTGAACCACATGTGAATTGCACAGGAATGTGTTGCAGTTCCTTTGTGATTCACATGCACTTCATTGTGTGAACCGAGGCCCAGCAATCCAATTGTTAAACAATTGACATTTTTTGCACACCAAAATCAAATCCTTCAAGTTGTACTGATGAATGAGGAAGCACTTTGCATTAAGATTTTTTTAATATTGTCTGTCTGGTGCAGAAACTGTTTCTCTACAAGACCTTTGCTATATTGTGCAACAAATTGTGGCAATATAGTGAAGCTATTGGAGGATATTGAAAGTTGATATTTTGTGAGCTTTCTTTACAATTTGCTATATTCTTTCCGCATTACCCTGCCACAACCATTTTGTGAACTGAAATAAAAGTGAAAAATGTCATCTGAGTATGACTGCGCTATGGAACACATACGTTCTTCAGAGAATACTGTACTTGAGACCCATTACTTTAGCACTGGCTTTCAGTCCATCAAGTTCAAGGAACAGTTTTTGAAACAACTGAGACTTGATTTGTGTTAAGTGAATGGGGGTGGAGACTTGCAATGCAGCTCTCAATGTAGAGCAAAATTAAGTTACCAAGTCAAATTTATGAAGGTACCTTAACTTCAATTTCATTGTACAACAATGAATGCAGAAATGTAACTGTACATGACACACAATATTAACTTGATGTAATTTCCAAATTTATCATTTCAACACAACTCATGAAAGTAGGTTTTTAAATGAAAAAGTTTATTTAAACCAATAAATTAGGATTTTTATCTTGGAAATACACATTTAATTAAGTGGTGGTAACAGGTCGCTTGAGTTATTTTTTAGAGTGTACACGTCATGTATCCAGAGTTGTCCCACCTTTGTTTCCGGGGCTGTGGCCTTGCTGGTACCTTAGTGCATATATTTTGGGCCTGCCCAAGCCTCTCATTGGTGTGGCGCAAAATCTCTGAGGTCTCTTCTGCAGTGTCAGGTGCCCCGGTGCGTCTGTCTATAAAGTCCTGCCTACTAGGAGTCAATATCTCGGGAGTTCGGACTGAGGTTATGAGGCCAATCCATACCATCTGTATATCCACCCTGTGGGCTATCGCCCTACACTGGAAATCCATCACGGTACCATTGGCCACAGTTCTGCAGAGAGTTGATGTGGTGATGCTCATGGAGAGAATTCAATATACTTTATTGGATAAGATGCACTTATTTGACAAAAAACGGGAAATTTGGAGAACTCCTAGAAATGTACTCTATGATTAGGGACCACTCAGGATTTGATTGAGTTACTTTGTTGCTAGCTGTAGAACTCTGCCTACCTCTCTGCCTATATTGCCCATGTACTTCATTTCATTTCTTTTTTTTTCCTCTCCTTTTTTTTGTTTTTTTTTCTTTACTCTACATAATTGTACCCTTCGAAATGAATATTACAGATGTGCCTTGTTTCTGCTGTATATTCTATTTGCAGCTGTGATGCTATTTTGCAGTCTATTTCTTTAAAAAAATTAAATTGTTTGTAAACAAAAAATGGGGTGTATTCATTTATGCTGAGCACATCTATCTATCTATTATCTATCTATTATCTATTATCTATCTATCTATCTATTATCTATCTATCTATTATCTATCTATTATCTATCTATCTATTATCTATCTATCTATCTATCTATCTATCTATTATCTATCTATCTATCTATCTATCTATCTATTATCTATCTATTATCTATCTATCATCTATTATCTATCTATTATCTATCTATCTATCTATTATCTATCTATTATCTATCTATCTATCTATTATCTATCTATCTATCTATCTATCTATCTATCTATCTATCTATTATCTATCTATCTATTATCTATCTATCTATTATCTATCTATCTATTATCTATCTATCTATCTATTATCTATCTATCTATCTATCTATCTATCTATCTATCTATTATCTATCTATTATCTATCTATCTATTATCTATCTATCTATCTATCTATCTATCTATCTATCTATCTATCTATTATCTATCTATTATCTATCTATTTATCTATCTATCTATCTATCTATCTATCTATCTATCTATTATCTATCTATCTATCTATCTATCTATCTATCTATCTATCTATCTATTATCTATCTATCTATCTATCTATCTATTATCTATCTATCTATTATCTATCTATCTATCTATCTATCTATCTATCTATCTATCTATTATCTATCTATCTATCTATCTATCTATCTATCTATCTATTATCTATCTATCTATCTATCTATCTATCTATCTATTATCTATCTATCTATCTATCTATCTATCTATCTATCTATCTATTATCTATCTATTATCTATTATCTATCTATCTATTATCTATCTATTTATCTATCTATCTATCTATCTATCTATCTATTATCTATCTATCTATCTATCTATCTATCTATCTATCTATCTATCTATTATGTATCTATCTATCTATCTATTATCTATTATCTATCTATCTATCTATCTATTATCTATTATTTATCTATTTATCTATCTATCTATCTATTATCTATCTATCTATCTATCTATCTATCTATCTATCTATCTATCTATTATGTATCTATCTATCTATCTATTATCTATTATCTATCTATCTATCTATCTATTATCTATTATTTATCTATTTATCTATCTATCTATCTATTATCTATCTATCTATCTATCTATCTATCTATCTATCTATCTATCTATCTATCTATCATCTATCTATCTATTATCTATCTATCTATCTAATATCTATCTATTATCTATCTATCTATCTATCTATCTATCTATCTATCTATCTATCATCTATCTATCTATCTATCTATCTATCTATCTATCTATCTATTATCTATCTATCTATCTATCTTTCTATCTATCTATCTATCATCTATCTATCTATTATCTATCTATCTATCTATCTATCTATCTATTATCTATCTATCTATCTATCTATCTATTATCTATCTATCTATCTATCTATCTATCTATCTTTCTATCTATCTATCTATCTATTATCTATCTATCTATCTATCTATCTATCTATCTATCTATCTATCTTTCTATCTATCTATCTATTATCTATCTATCTATCTATCTATCTATCTATCTATCTATCTATCTATCTATCTTTCTATCTATCTATCTATCATCTATCTATCTATTATCTATCTATCTATCTATCTATCTATCTATCTATCTATCTATCTATCTATCTATCTATTATCTATCTATCTAATATCTATCTATCTATTATCTATCTATCTATCTATCTATCTATCTATCTATCTATCTATCTATCTATCTATCTATCTATCTATCTATTATCTATCTATCTATCTAATATCTATCTATCATCTATCTATCTATTATCTATCTATCTATCTATTATCTATCTATCTATCTATCTATCTATCTATCTATCTATCTATCTATCTATTATCTATCTATCTATCTATTATCTATCTATCTATCTATCTATCTATCTATCTATCATCTATCTATCTATCTATTATCTATCTATTATCTATCTATCTATCTATTATCTATCTATCTATTATCTATCTATCTATCTATCTATCTATCTATCTATCTATCTATCTATCTATCTATCTATTATCTATCTATCTATCTATCTATCTATCTATCTATTATCTATCTATCTATTATCTATCTATCTATCTATCTATCTATCTATCTATCTATTATCTATCTATCTATCTATCTATCTATCTATCTATCTATTATCTATCTATCTATCTATTATCTATCTATCTATCTATCTATCTATCTATCTATCTATCTATTATCTATCTATTATCTATCTATTATCTATCTATCTATCTATCTATCTATCTATCTATTATCTATCTATCTATCTAATATACTCTCAAAACTAGCAAAAAAAATAGCTTAAACCAGAACTTCAGTACCGACCTTCACCCCCTCCCACCCACCACCACCATCACCTCCATCACCACCACCACCAGCATCAGCACCACCACCATCACCTCCATCACCACCAGCATCAGCACCACCACCATCACCACCATCACCTCCATCATTCTTCTTCAATCAGTAATGATTAGAATGGTATTAAACTCTACCATTTGTTCCCCCTTCAGGCCCATGCCATAATGTTCTGGTACGCACCACATACAGTACTAGCATGTAGGCAGCTGAAGTCTGTTTTCTCCATTGTAGGTGATGCTCAACCGAGTGGTGCCTGGAGAGTAAGTCAAGGGGAAACAAGGTCTCTCTATGGCTTCCTGGGTCAATGGGGCAGCATTCCGTTATGATGAGACCCTGTGACCCTTGGCAGCCATCTTGGATCAGCAGGGTTTATTTAGGTCCCAGGTTTTGACCCACATTTGGTGAATGACTAGTGTACGAAGAGTAACTAGCAGTAAGGAAAGGTTCCTGATGAGGAGGGAAAGGCTATGGACTTGCCCACTGGGAAAAAGCCTCCTCTCTAGGGACTAGACCAGCCAGGCCACACTTCTCCCTCTGAAACAGACACTGTCGGCACCTCTCCTTAGCCACATCTGTGACTGCATCTGAACTGTGACTTGATTCCCTAAGTGGCGCTCTCCCTCCATGTAAAATACATAAGGGGGGATATGATCTCCATGTATAATACATAAGGGGGGATATGATCTCCATGTATAATATATAAGGGAGGATATGATCTCCATGTATAATACATAAGGGGGGATATGATCTCCATGTATAATACATAAGGGGGGATATGATCTCCATGTATAATACATAAGGGGGGATATGATCTCCATGTATAATACATAAGGGGGGATATGATCTCCATGTATAATACATAAGGGGGGATATGATCTCCATGTATAATACATAAGGGGGATATAATCTCCATGTATAATACATAAGGGGGATATGATCTCCATGTATAATACATAAGGGGGGATATGATCTCCATGTATAATACATAAGGGGGGATATGATCACCATATATTATACATAAGGGGGGGATATGATCTCCATGTATAATACATAAGGGGGATATAATCTCCATGTATAATACATAAGGGGGGATATGATCTCCATGTATAATACATAAGGGGGGATATGATCTCCATGTATAATACATAAGGGGGATATAATCTCCATGTATAATACATAAGGGGGGATATGATCTCCATGTATAATACATAAGGGGGGATATGATCTCCATGTATAATACATAAGAGGGGATATGATCTCCATGTATAATACATAAGGGGGATATGATCTCCATGTATAATACATAAGGGGGGATATGATCTCCATGTATAATACATAAGGGGGGATATGATCACCGTGTATAATACATAAGGGGGGATATGATCACCATGTATAATACATAAGGGGGGATATGATCTCCATGTATAATACATAAGGGGGGGATATGATCTCCATGTATAATACATAAGGGGGGGATATGATCACCATATATTATACATAAGAGGGGGATATGATCTCCATGGATAATACATAAGGGGGATATGATCTCCATGTATAATACATAAGGGGGGGGATATGATCTCCATGTATAATACATAAAGGGGGGATATGATCTCCATGTATAATACATAAGGGGGGATATGATCTCCATGTATAATACATAAGGGGGTTATGATCTCCATGTATAATACATAAGGGGGGATATGATCTCCATGTATAATACATACGGGGGGATATGATCTCCATGTATAATACATAAGGGGGGATATGATCTCCATGTATAATACATAAGGGGGGGATATGATCTCCATGTATAAATACATCAGTGGTTCATATAGTGAACTCGGTGTAGTTATTCCCCCTGAGGTCATCACAGAGGACAAGGGGGCGCTCTTTACATCTGGAGGAAAAGAAATTTAATCTCCAAACACGGAAAGGTTTCTTCACAGTAAGAGCTGAGAATGTGGAATAGACTCCCTCCAGAGTTGGTTGTGGCCAGCTCTGTGGATTGCTGTAGGAAAGTCCTGGATTCTTTCTTGGATACACAGAATATAACTGGATATAACATTTATAGGGAACGTTGATCCAGGGAATATCCGATTGCCTCTCGGGGGATCAGGAAGGAATTTTTCCCCTGCAGGAGCACATTGGATCGTGCTTTGCTGGGTTTTTGCCTTCCTCTGGATCAACTGTGTGTGTAGGATTACAATTGTTTTTCTTATAGTTAAACTGGATGGACTTTTGTCTTTTTTCAGCCAGGCTAACTATATGCAGCGCACAGTGCTCAGAAGTCGCCAGCTGTCTGCAGAGTCAATAGCTAAAGACCTCCAAACTTGGTGTGGCCTTCAGATGAGCCCAACAACAGTGCGTAGAGAGCTTCATGGAATGGGTTTCCATGGCCGAGCAGCTGCATCCAAGCCTTCCATCACCAAGTTCAATGCAAAGCATCAGATGCCGAGGTGTAAAGCACGCCACCGATGGACTCTAGAGCAGTGGAGATGTATTCTCTGCAGTGGCCATGCTTCTCTGTCTGGCAATCTGATGGACGTGTCTGGGTTTGGCAGTAGCCAAGAGAACGGTACTTGCCTGACTGCATTGTGCGAAGTGTAAAGTTTGGTGGAGGGGGGATTATGGTGTGGGGTTGTTTTTCAGTGGTTGGGCTCGGCCCCCTTGTTCTAGTGAAGGGAACTCTTAAGGCGACATTTTGGACAATTTCATACCCCCAACTTTGTGGGAAGAGTTTGGGAATGGCCCCCTCCTGTTCCAACATGACTGCCCACCAGTGCACAAAGCAAGGTCCATAAAGACATGGAGGAGCCAGTTTGGGGTGGAGGAACTTGACTGGCCTGCACAGAGTCCTGACCTCAACCCCATAGAACACCTTTGGGATAAATTAGAGTGGAGACTGCGAGCCAGGCCTCCTCCCCCGACATCAGTGCCTGACCTGACAAATGTGCTTCTGGAAGAATGGTCCAACCTTCCCATAGACACCCTCCTAAACCTTGTGGACGGCCTTCCCAGAAGAGTTGAAGCTGTTATAGCTGCAAAGGGCGGGGCCAACTCAATATTGAACCCTATGGACTAAGACTGGGGGGCCAATAAAGGTCATGTGTGTGGAAAGGCCGGCGGCCCAATATTGAACCCTACAGACTAAAACTGGGAGGCCATTAAAGGTCATGTGCGTGGAAAGGCCGCCGGACCAATATTGAACCCTAAGGACTAAGACTGGGGGGCCAATAAAGGTCATGTGTGTGGAAAGGCCGGTGGCCCAATATTGAACCCTACAGACTAAGACTGGGGGGCCAATAAAGGTCATGTGCGTGGAAAGGCTGGCAGCCCAATATTGAACCCTAAGGACTAAGACTGGGAGGCCATTAAAGGTCATGTGTGTGGAAAGGCCGGCGGCCCAATATTGAACCCTACGGACTAAGACAGGGGGGCCAATAAAGGTCATGGGCGTGGAAAGGCCGGCGGCCCAATATTGAACCCTACGGACTAAGACTGGGGGGCCAATAAAGGTCATGTGCATGGAAAGGCCGGCGGCCCAATATTGAACCCTACGGACTAAGACTGGGGGGTCAATAGAGGTCATGGGCGTGGAAAGGCCGGCGGCCCAATATTGAACCCTACGGACTAAGACTGGGGGGCCAATAAAGGTCATGTGCGTGGAAAGGCCGGCGGCCCAATACTTTTGCCATTTTTGTGTTTGTTAACGGGAAGGTCGCTGCTTGGCACTGTAGAGCATAGCACAGCTGGAGATATTGAATGAAAAGCCTGTTAGGTAGCTGATAGCTTTCTGCAAATGCATTAAAGGGAAGTAAAACATCCTTTAACTATACATTAATAATGGAAAATGGAAGAATTACATAAAAACCTTAAATGGTTGTTAATACAAATCATATGAAATTATAATGAAGGATAATAAATAATACATTATAAATAATAATATAGGGAAATAAAAAGTAATTTTTTAAGGCATAACCAACATTCTTCCTTCGTGGTGTAGATATGAAGGTCGAGGATAAGTGAAAGCGGAAAAAGAAAAGAAGGAAAGGGCCAGAGAGGAAGTCAGGACCGAGGACCAAGAAAGTGGACATCAATATGAGCCAGTAATTAGGTTCTAAATGTAACAAGGCTTTATCAAAGTCTTGTGGAGGCATGACTTAATCCAAGGAGACTAGATTTTCCCAGTTGGATTTATCGTGGAGCATGGCAGCAAGGTCATTGGTCATATTGGTCCTGTACCACATCATTTTGTTCCTAGCTAAGGTAAAAGTAGGTAAAAAGGGCCACCAATGTTTTTTACTAAAGTTTGGCTGCAGTGAATAGGAATGTTAGAAGACATAACTGGCCATTAGTGTAATTGGGCAGGCTCCACATCATTGGTTTTAGGGAGAAAAAGAGTTCCCATGGTTGGTGTCAAAAGACAGAATGGTATCCTACCATTGGTATCAGTGCAAGGAATAGTGCCTCAAGGGCCAATTACAGGCAAGCAAAGGGCCACATCCAGGCTGCAGTTTGGAGATTGCTACTTTAAGTCCTGAAAAGTGTGAGGATCCATGGATCAGAATATTTTTTCCAGCACATCCCACAGATGCTCGATTGAATTGAGATCTGGATAATTTGGAGGCCACGTCAACACCTTCAACCCATTGTTGTGTTCTTCAAACTATTTATGGACCATTTTTGCAGTGTGGCAGGTCGCATTATCCTAGTGAAAGAGGCCACCGCCATCAGGGAATAACATGTCCATGAAGGGGTGTACATGGTCAACAACAATATTAAGGTAGGTGGTACGTGTCAAGTAACATCCACATGAAGGCAGGATCCAAGGTTTCCCAGCAGAACATTGCCTAAATCATCACACTGCCTCCACTGGCTTGTCTTCTTCCCACACTGCATTCTGGTGTCATCTCTTCCCCAGATACAGTAAGTGATGTACACACTCCTAGCCATTCACATGATGTAAAAGAAAATGTGGTTCATTAGACCGGCAATCTTCTTCCATTGCTCCATGGTCCAGTTTTAATGCTCACGTGCCAATTGTAGGCACTTTTTGCTGTTGACACAGGTCAGCATGGGTACCCTGACTGGTCTGCAGCTACACAGCCCCCATACAGAACAAACTGCAATGCTCTGTGTGTTCTGACACCTCTCTATCAGAACCAGTATTTACTTTTCCATCAATTTGAGCTCCAATATCTATTCTTTTGAATCAGACTACACAGGCCAGCATTCCCTCCCCACCTCCATCAATGAACCTTCCCTCCCTACCTTCATGAATAAGCATTCCCCCGACCTCCATCAATGAGCATTTCCCCCACCTCCATCAATGAGCTTTCCCTCCCCACCTTCATCAATGACCCTTCCCCCCACCTCTATTAAGGTGCCTTTCCCCCACCTCCATCAATGAGCTTTCCCTCCCCACCTCCATCAATGAGCCTTCCCATCCCACCTCCATCAATGAGTCTTTGCTCCCCACCTCCATCAATGAGCCTTCCCTCCCCACCTCCATCAATAAGCCTTCCCTCCTCACCTGCATCAATGAGCCTTCCATCCCCACCTACATCAATGAGCCTTCCTCCCACTTCCATCAAGGAGCCTTCCCTCCCCACCTCCATCAATGAGCTTTGTCACCTCCATCATTGAGCCTTCCTCCCCACCTCCATCAAAGAGCCTTCCCTACTCACCTCCATCAATGTGCCATCCTCCCACCTCCATCAAGGAGCTTTCCCCCCACCTCCATCAATGAGCCTTCCCTTCCTATCAATGACCTCCCACCTACTACCTCCATCAATGAGCCCACCATAACAACATCCATCAATGATCCTTCCCCCCCCCCTCCATCAATGAGCCTTTCCTCCCCACCTCCATCAGTGAGCCTTCCTTCCCCACCTCCATCAATGAGCCTTTTCTAGAGTCATTCTACATGGGGCTTGGATATGAGAAGAAAGCCAGAACAAGGGGTGGGCAGGAGGAGCAGCATGCTGGGCACAGTGGTGGGGTAGTTGCACCCTCACTTCATGCTGCAGATCAGTGGTTGGCAACCAGCAGACTGCAGCTTCATTTCTGCTCTGACAGCTATTGCTGTCACATTGGGCTCTAAGGTGCCCAATTTCCATCCCATCCAACCACAGCTGACTCAAATAAAATACACCATTGGCCACACATGGGAAGTGAACACTCCATACCAACCATGGGCAGCCAGAGCAAAGGGCAGAGAGCGGGTGCAGGGCGATACATCATGCATGAGCAACTGCGGAGGGGCCGTAGTTCCACATCCTTGCACTGGGCACTGGATGAACCTGTCCTGGTACTGTATGAGAATGTACCATATCTACAGTACCTATGGAAAGAGGAAGGGAAAGAAAGCGAAAGAAGGAGTAAAAAGGTTTGATAAAAAGACTACAGATCCTGGGATCAATGGCGGACAGGAAGGGAAGAGTAGGGAAGGGGCGATCACCTAATTTTTAAAAAAAATTCAAAGTCGACAGCTACAAATGCTGCTTACAGAATTTGTTTTTCGTTGTACAAGTTTCAACTAAAAGTCCCTGAATAGATTACAGGATATATTGATCGCTGGAAGCAAACACGTGGGAAAAGGCAGGTAAAGTCAATAGATGTAACAATGAGAGTGACAGGACTGCTTTCCTCTCTGCTGTCCACACAAGAAGCAGAGGAATCCAGAGGAAAGATTATTATAAAATTCTTAGCTTTCTTATCTTTTTTTTTCCATCTGCCCCCCTCACACACTGAATCTTATTCAACCCATGTCAGATACTATAGTCCGGTAGGTAATGCCCCATTTCAGGAATATTTTCTAATAGCACTGCAGGGGTTAAAATATTTGCAGTTTTCCCCCTCCGGCACTGGCCCCTGTAGACTTACTGCTCTGCCATCCAATGCCAGTCCTTTCCAGGCTGAATGATGCCCACCGTCATTGAACCATTGGCTGGGTATAGAGGAGCGTCTGATAATAAAGTTTATCTCACTTAGAGACCTTTTTAACACATTTGTAACGGAATCGGACCCCGACTGCCCTAGGGCATTTCCATTAGACTCCCACTTCCCTGTCCGAACACAGATCCACGGACACCACCGTTGAAATCACTCAGGAAAAAGCACCAGACTCGTATTAAAACAGGAAATAGACTGCTTTATTTTAACAAACGTACTCTCCCACGATGATACAGATTCCCCACATCACCTTGCCCTGACCTGTATCCCTGATGCCTGACGACGTGCCGCCGCACCCATGGGCACCAACCTATTACACCCGCAGACTACTACCAACCTGCTGCTGACCCTGCTGCCCTCCACTCTCCCTCTCCCCTCACAGAAGAACGTAATAGACTCCTCCACAGCGCTACAGACGCTCTGCTTCACCATCCCTGACCTGCACCCCCTCACTTCCCACGGCGTTTCGGACACTCTGCTTTGCCATCCCTGACCAGCACCTCCTCACCCACCCCGACTTTTCCAGCACCCCGCTCACCCCAACATGCCGCCCGCGCTCCTCCTCCTCATCCTCCTCTCCTCCATCCCTAAAACCGCCGCCCTCTACCCACCCACCCCCGCTAAGCAGCTCTATATCGCCCCCTCACTTCTCCCCACTACGGCACCCACCTCCTCCTCCTGCTACTCCACTTCCCCGCTGACCCACTTGCCACCACTTTCAGACCCACACGCTCCTACACCTCCCGTTCCCACGCCACCTTCCTCACCCTCCTCCTTCTCATATCAGCTGGAGACATCTCCCCGAACCCTGGCCCCTCACCACCTCACCCCCCCCCCCCTAGTGACCCCCCTGCTCACGCCAGCCAACGCAATCCCCTCAACCTCATACATGTACCCCTCCTCCCCATATCTATCCCCCCTCTCTCGGTTGCTCTCCTGAACGCCCGTTCGGTTTGCAATAAGCTTACCGCCATCCATGACCTCTTCATCTCCCGCTCCCTCAAGGTCCTAGCAGTCACCGAAACCTGGGTACAGGCCACTGACTCCACTTCCCCTGCGGCACTAACCCATGGAGGTCTCATCTGGACCCATTCGCCAAGACTGAGCGGTCACAGAGGTGGTGGTGTCGGCTTGCTCCTATCACCGCTTAGCACCTTCCAGGTCCTCCCTAACCCACCCTCTCTATCCTTCCCCTCCTTTGAGGCGCACTGCATCCAACTCTTCTCACCCACCCCCCTAAGGATCGCAGTGATCTACAGACCTCCTGGGTCCATACCCCACTTCCTGGACAACTTCGCCGCCTGGCTCCCCTTCTTCCTCTCCTCTGAGCTACCGACCATCATCCTCGGGGACTTCAATATCCCCATCAATGACAACAACCCGGCCACTTCCCAATTCCTCCACCTAACCTCCTCCTTCTCGCTCACACAGCACACTCAATCCTCCACCCACTTCGGAGGGAACACCCTGGACCTCGTCTTCTCCCACCTCTGTACCCTCAACCAGTTCTCGAACACCCCCTTCCCTCTCTCTGACCACCACCTCATCACGTTCTCCATCTTCCCTTCCCCCAACTCCCCCCCCCAAAAATGCCAAACCATCACCAGCCGCAACCTCCGCAACCTGAACCCGGCCCCCCTCCACTCGGCCGCCGACTGCCTACACGACAGCATCCTCTCACTGTCATGTCCTGACATAGCCACCACCTTGTACAATGACTCACTATCAGCTGCCCTAGACTCTCTGGCACCCCTTACCACACGCATCATCAAACCCAGACCGCTTCAACCCTGGCAGACCGACAGCACTAAACGCCTCAAACGTCGCAGTCATGCGCTGGAGAGACTATGGCGCAAAACCAGGTCCCCTCATACATTCTCCCTCTACAAATCTGCATTTCTCACCTACACCTCCTCCCTCCACGCCGCCAAGCAGGCCTACTTTGTTAACCTGATCAACACCCTCTCCTCCTGCCCCCGCCGACTCTTCTCCACCTTCAACTCCCTGCTCTCCCCCCCCCCCTCCACTCAGTACCTCTCTCACCGCCCACGAGAATGCCACCCATTTCCACAACAAGATTGACGCTATCCGTAAGGACATCATCAACTTGCAATCTACCTCCCCACCTAGCCTCCCCACCCCCGTCACCCCTTCATCTCCCCCCTCCTCTGCCCTCACAACCGCACTGCCCCCACCTCTCCCAAGGCCCCGCCCACCATAACACCCCCTGCACTGCATTCCCTCAGCCCTGTCACTACTGAGGAAGTCGCCAAAGTCCTCTCAGAAGCCCGCCTCACTACCTGCCCCCTGGACCCTATCCCCTCTCAACTCCTCCGGTCACCCCCCGCCTCCCTCATCCGCTCCCTCACCCACATCTTCAATCTCTCCCTCTCTACTGGCGCATTCCCCTCCCCCCTAAAGCACGCGCATATCACCCCCATCCTCAAAAAGCCCTCCCTGGATCCTGCAGACCCCAACAACCTCAGACCCATCTCCCTGCTGCCACTCACCTCCAAGCTCCTTGAGCACATAGTCTACGATCGCCTAAGCGCCCACCTTACAGACAATAACCTCCTTGACCCATTACAGTCCGGCTTCCGTCCCCTACACTCCACCCCTCTCCTCACCCCCACTATCTCCGCCCGCATCACTCACCTCCTAAACGACATCTCAGACTGGATGTCGCTACATTTCCTCAAGCTCAACCTCTCCAAAACCGAACTCCTCGTCTTTCCCCCTGCCCACACCCCCCCCCCCATCCTATCCATCATCACCAACAACTCCACTATCACTCCCGCCCCACAAGCCAAAGTCCTTGGCGTCATTCTGGACTCGAACCTTTCCTTCCAACCGCATGTCAAATCACTCACAAACACATGCAGGCTCCATCTCCGCAACATTGCCAAGATACGCTCCTTCCTCACCCCAGACACCACCAAACTTCTAGTACACTCCCTCATCATCTCACGCCTTTACTACTGTAATTCTCTTCTCACCGGCCTACCCAAGTGCAGGCTCTCCCCGCTCCAGACCATCCTGAACTCAGCGGCTAGACTCATCCACCTCACCACCCGCTCCACCTCTGCCACCCCCTCTGCCTCTCCCTCCACTGGCTCCCGATTGCCCAACATATCAAATTTAAACTTCTACTTCCGGTTCCGGCGCCGCATGTAGCAGGGGCGGTATCCCGCGGCTCCGGCATACCCCGGCATATAACGCCCGCTTCCTGCACCGGAGAGCCTCAGCATTAGGCACGAAGGTGCCCCCTGTTGACCCGCTACTCGATCCCCATGGATCGGTACCTGAAACCGGCGGCACCCGGCCACGATCCCGCCGCGATTCCTGGGAGGGATGTCTCTCCCTCTCCTGCAGCCAAGATGGCCGCCGAACACGCTGCTGAGGGCGGCTGCAGCAGTGGCACCACAGGTCCCAGGGCGGACAGCAGTAATGTGGAGATGGACACACAGCCAGGGACAGACCATGGATCAGGTAGGAGGGAACCACAACCTCCCCATACCCCCGCACTGGGGCATGCAGGCACCTGTAGTCCTACAGATCAGCAGGGCTATGAAAAAATTGCACAAGCCGTTGCCTCTCTATTATTGCCTACCATTACACAGGCTGTGGATAGGGCTGTGACCCAAGGCATAGAACAACTTAGAAGGGATCTCGGCGAAAACGTAAAGCGCATTTCAGATGTAGAACACCGCCTCTCTGATTTGGAGGATGACTTTCAAGCTATGCAGGCAGGAGTTACACAATCTAAACGTGAGCAACAAAGTATTCTGGACAAACTGGATGACTTAGAAAATCGGTCACGTAGAAACAATTTACGCGTAGTGGGTCTCCCAGAATCCTATAATTCGGGCTTGCTAGCTGAAATCTGCTCTAAACGTATACCTGCTGCACTAGGCATACTGACACCATGCCAGGTCGAAAGGGCTCACCGCCTAGGCGCACCTTCCAATGATAGACGTACGCCACGCTCAATAATTGTCAAATATCTCAATTACGCGGACCGGCTTGCTATACTAAATTCATTCCGTAATTCACGTTCCCTACAGCTGGATGGGCATAAGCTTTTACTTTTTGCAGATTATTCCCAAGAAGTTTCCCGCAAAAGAAAAGCGTTTCAATCAATTTGCGCCATACTGTTTCAAAAGGGGGTCAAATTCACTCTGGCATATCCTGCCACACTACGCTTCACCACGCCCACAGGGGAACCCAAATCGTACACACACCCAGAGGAAGCCCTTTTGTTCCTGCAGAATTTAACCGACAACCTGGGCCCTCGACAAATACAGCAGTCACCACGTGACCCCGGTCCGAGAGACCAACGCAGTCCTCGAAAAGAGCCGCCTAAGCGCCAACGCATCAACTTCTCACCGGCAAAGCATAGGCCGCCTTAATTCCCGCTGATAATTTTCCCTACAGGTTCACGTTTTAGCGGTTATTGATTCATGTAATGGTACTCCTCTGTCTTATTCTGTGGCTACCTACATGCTCCGTTCTGTTTAGATACACCTAAGGTTCTTTGGCTCGTTTTTATATCCGCTCACAATGTTATGGCGCATTTACTTTTCTCCTTGACTGCTGTGCCGATGTTGAGCACGGGCTGCATCTCACCCACAGGTGCTGCCGAACCGCACAATAATTTGGGGCCTCCCTTCTCTTCCCGTTTGCTGATAGACAAGGCTGCCCTTCGGTGCAGGTTTTACATCTTACCTCCTCCGGTAACGCAGGTTAAGGAGCAAAGATATCATGCGGAATAATGTGAAGTCCATGAAACTTATGCTGTTTGTTAATGTTTTGTCTGTATTTGACCCCTGTTGGGTCATTCTGACAGATGTTTTTTCCCCTTCCCCCTCCTCTTTCTGTCGCTTTTCCCATTTCACTATCCACATACCCGGAGACCCCATGCTGTGCCAACCTTTAGCAATGCAACGAGCGATCGGGAATCTTAGAAAGGAACACGTTGAGTTACCACCTTACAGAGCTCCTATTTCATTGCTGAACACCCCTTGGCCTATATTCGCATGCTTCATGTAGTATCATGGAATGTAAAGGGTTTGAGATCACCCCATAAACGTATGGCCATTCTACGCCATCTCAAACGCTTGAAAGCGGATATTGCGTTTCTCCAAGAAACTCATTTAAGCCAATCAGATTTTTCGCGCATGAAAAAACTATGGGTCGGTCAGGTACTGGGCTCACCTACAAACAACCGCAAGGCGGGGGTGCTTATCCTCATACATAAACGCCTCACCCCAGACATTAGATCGCTAGTTACGGATGAGGAGGGGCGGTACGTTGCTGTACACATTAACTTGGATTCCTCTCCTCTAGTCTTAGCCAACGTTTATGCACCAAATTCTGCACCTAAACCGTTCTTCCAAGATTTGTCCTCAAAACTGTCACATTTTACGCACCTTCCACTGGTGTTAGGAGGAGACTTCAACCAATGTATGAACACTCAGGAAGACAAATTGAAACCAGGCTTTCCTAGTTGCCCTCCTCCTTCCGCTCTCTCCCCAACTCACTCACTATTGTCTGAATTTACAGAAGCGCTACAGCTTACGGACGTTTGGCGTCTGACCCATCCAGATGGTAGAGATTTTACTTTTTACTCCCCCGTCCATCATACTTTGTCCAGAATTGATTACTTCCTTGTCAACTCTCCCTCACTACAAAGCATTAGGGACTCCGCTATACACGATATAGCGATTTCTGATCACTCCCCGATTTCAGTCTCCATTCAGCAGGCACAACATAATCATCGTTCGCGCACTTGGCGTTTCCCGTCCTTCCTAGCAAACAATCGGGACCTACTCCGGGCTTTGAACACTGCCTGGGATGAGTTCTGCGACACAAACGCACAACATCGAACAAACCCTAACCTCTTTTGGGAGACGGGCAAGGCGGTCCTACGAGGTCGAATCATAGCGTTCACTTCCACGTATAAGAAAAATCTTCTTCGTAACTACACAACAGCGAGCCTGCGTCTCCAACAGGCACAGAGGGACATGGCAAGTCTTAACTCCCATGAAAATAGGAAAGCATGGGCGGAGGCCAAGCAACATTTTGACACTTGGGCAGCGGCCCAGGAAGCCGTGCATAAATCGCATATTGACCTCCGTTACCATAAATTCGGCAATAAACCGGGCAAGCTGCTAGCTAGGCTCTGCAAAAAACCGTTCACTCCCACTCTCATTACAGCGTTGAAAGATGCACAGGGAATGTTGCAGGGCGACCCCTTAGATATTATTTCCATTTTAGAAAATTTCTACCAAAACCTGTACGGCTCGGACCCAATAGACACTAGTAAAGCCACCTCTTTTCTGGACCTCATCCAGCTGCCACAGATAGATTCTGCTACACTCCAAGCTTTGAATGCTCCCATCACTCAGTCAGATATATCCCAAGCTATAAAATCGCTCACGACTGGTAAAGCCCCGGGACCTGATGGCTACACAGCCGAGTTTTACAAACTCATGTCTGATACTCTCTCCCCTACATTGCAATCGGTTTTTCAAGGTATTCAGTTGGGAGGGAACTATCTCCCCTCAGGTCTTCAAGCACATATCAAACTGATTGCAAAAAAAGACAAAGATCCGACGGAACCGGGTTCATATCGGCCGATATCCTTGCTAAACCTCGACGCGAAACTCATGTCCAAAATTATAGCATCGCGCCTTGCAACAATATTGCCAGATCTCATTCATCCCTCACAAGCGGGATTTGTGCAGGGGCGCTCGGCAGCGTCAAATATCCGCAAAGTGATCTCTGTTTTGAGCCAAACCTCGACCGGCACACCCCATGATGCGGCTATCATTTCCTTAGACGCCGAAAAGGCATTCGATAACGTTAACTTTGAATGGCTTTTCTTAACATTACGGAGATTTGGATTTGATGGTTCTTTTCTACATGTGATTCAAGCCATGTATTCATCCCCTTCAGCCCAGGTTATTGCAGCGGGTCACATATCCAATCCCATCGCGCTTCACAAAGGCACTAGACAGGGATGCCCGCTTTCCCCGTTACTTTTTAACTTGGCTCTGGAACCTCTCGCACGATTCTTATTATTTCATTCAAACCTTCATGGCATCACCATTGGGAATCAGGAGTTGAGACTTGCCCTGTTCGCTGATGACATTTTAATTTTTACCTCGCACCCGTCCCTCGACTTACCCTATATTCAACATATTTTTTCTTCCTTCCGCTTTTGTTCAGGGCTTCGCATAAATTTCTCTAAAAGTGAGGTGCTTCCGCTATTCCACGCGCGCCCCCCGACATGGTCGCAGACTTCGGTATTCAAAATCGCTAACAGGTGTATCACTTATCTAGGCATTAAGATAGGGAAGTCCGCTTCGTCTCTGTACACACTAAACTACACACCTGTCCTTGCTAAAATTATTGGGGAGTTGGAAATGTGGAAGGATTTACCATTGTCTCTTTTGGGGAGATCTCACCTCTTTAAGATGGTGTGCTTCCCAAAACTTCTTTACCCACTTCAAACCATACCCCTTCTACTACGACATAGTGACATAACGAGATTGAATCGGGCAATTTCCAATTTTCTTTGGAAAGGCAAACGTCCTCGCATAGCACTTGCCAAACTATTTCTACCACGTAGTGAGGGAGGCTCTGGCCTTCCAAATGTTCGAGCTTACAACCTGTCATGTCTTCTACGTATAAGTCTGGACTGGCTCACCCACTCCTCCCAGTACTCTAATTTCCGCATTGAATCGGCCCTAGCACGCCCTTATGACCTCTCGGCCCTATTGCACTCCAATGTTAATTCCTTGCCAGCGCATCTAAAACATAACACACTCTTTCGTGACACCCTTATCACTTGGAGGGAGGTCAGGCGCAAATTGGGGGTTTCTCCGTGGCTCTCTCGCTTTCTCCCTATTCATCGTAATCCTTCATTTACCCCTCCGCAATTACATGATGCCTATGGTACCTGGACAGCTCAGAATTTAACCCTGATACAACACCTCTACGATACTTCAACGGGTACACCGAAACCTCTCAACAGCATCCTTCAAACTTATGGACTACCAGCACACCACTTCTTCTACATTCTTCAAGTAAGGAACTTTGTCAACTCCGTTGTGCCTAATAAAGCAATTAGATTTCAGTCGACGTTTATTGATGTCTTGGCAAAGTCTCGAAAATATAAAATAGCAAACATCTACAGACCTCTAAACCTTCTGTGCGCCAAACCTTTCGAATCCTTCAATGCAGTAAAATCCTGGATCAAGGCGTTCGATAATAGCTTGACGGCGGAACAGCTGCTCTCAGGCTTTAACTCCACCTGTGCCTTCAACCACAACGAATTTTGGCGTGAGCAACAGCTAAAGATTCTTCACCGTGCCTATATGCCATGCATCTACTCTAAAAACGATCCGGCTCTCTCAGCCTGCCCTCTATGCGGTAGTCAATCTCCGTCATTAAAACACAGACTCTGGCTTTGTCCAGCCATTGCGGCATTCTGGAAACAAGTGGTTAACTTCATACATGTCATTACTTCTTTCCGATTACCTATCCACCCGTTACCACTCCTCTTTGGCTTCCTGGAACAACCAGTCATTGGCCTCTTCTCATCTCAAACGTCGTCCTTCAGGAACAACAAAGCCTGGATATCCTCATGTCTACTTATAGCAAGACGGGCTATTCTTCGGAAGTGGATCTCCAACTGCCTTCCATCCTTGGCTGACATTAAGCAGGAACTCAACTTCCTTCTACGTCTTGACAAACTAAATTTAATAATGTCTCCGACTTCCTCTAAGGAGTCTCAATACCTAGGCAAATGGACTTCCTATATCACAGGTTCTCTATCCGTACGTGAACAGGCATTCTTTCTTCAAGATCCATGTTGCTCGAACCGCCCAATGTATCAGTCTGTAAACTCGTCGGCATTGGGTCATTCATCTTTTTGATTAGGTTATACCGTTTTTGCATTGCTAAACTGTAGATGGTACAATGTTTTTCTCCACTGTTCTCCTCCTCTTTATCCATAGGCCCACTTATGTTATCTGGAATGTGAACTCTCCGAGATATCTCTTGTGACGGAACCCACAAGTCCTGATTTCTGCCTCCGTTTTCCTTTCTGTAGCTTCTCTACTACTTTTTTTTTTTTTCTTTTTCATTCTGGTCGGACAGGTCCCCGGGTAACCCTCCACTCTCCCCCTTATTCCTTTAACCTAGCAATCGCATTCACCTATTATTTTTTATTTTTTTTTTTTTATTTTTTTTTTTTTTTTTCATACCAGTTCTCATTCATACCACCTATTCTGATTGCTTTCTCTGCTCACGATTCTTCCCCCCCTATACTTTTATCTTCACTCTCCAGCTTTCCTATTCTTTTATACACTCCTAATTCTTACATCCTTGGGTCTTTCTTCTTTTTTTTTTTTTTTTTTTTTTTTTTTTTTTTTTTTTCTGATCCTTCCTCGATATGATAATGTTGGGCAAATTCACTCGTCCTGTGTCACCTCTGTTTTATATAAGAGCTACGCACTCATCACTCTCACGTATTCTTTTTCCGTCACCTACTTATGCAAGCTCTATGCTCCAGCAATCCTCAAACGTCTCTCATGTCTGCTTCTATTTTTTTAAGTTTGTGTTATTCTCCATCAGCTAACCTTTATGACTCGATACATTTGATGTAATATTCATGTCATAACTGCCTCATCATTTTGACTTTTCCTACCTTGTCCTTTCTTGTTAAACCTTAATAAATTTTCTTGAAAAAAAAAAAAATTTAAACTTCTAACCCTGACCTACAAAGCCGTTCACAACACTGCCCCTGACTACCTCACCAACCTGATCCCCAATTACCGCCCTACCCGTACCCTTGGCTCCTCACTGGACCTCCTTCTATCCTGCTCCCTGGTCTCCTCCTCCCATGCACGACTGCAAGACTTCTCCAGGTCCTCCCCCATCCTCTGGAACTCACTGCCCCAATCCATCAGACTGTCGCCTTCCCTCTTCACATTCAGGCGCTCCCTCAAAACCCATCTCTTCAGGGAAGCCTACCCCACCCTCACCTAACGGCCATTCTCCCTCTTTCCTCCCACCCCTCATTCCCCTCAGCCACTTCCTACTGTACCTTTACCCCCTCCCTCCTAGATCGTAAGCTCGAAAGAGTAGGGCCCTCTTACCCCTCATACGTTGTTTGTTATTGTTGTACTGTGCCATGTATTGTCCCCCCCTATATTGTACAGCGCTGAGCAAACCCTTTGGCGCTATATAAACTCGATGTAATAATAATAATAAATAATAATATTAATAACATAGATATAAGATATATACACAGGGCGGGGAAATACACCCAGCAACAGGAAACACATCAGCAGGCCGTCCCATCAGGGGGAAGAGCTGCCGGAAACACCCCCCACCAAGCCAGTACAAACATATATATCCCATAATCCTTTGCTCACAAGCAAGACACACAATGGAACAATGGGACCACGTGGCAGTAAACAATGAACAACCCCCCCACCCCACCTATACATGTCTACACAATATTAGGACAGATCACCCTGTACCCCTAACAGGCACAGGGTGACTTACACATAAGAGGGATATGGGAAGCTGAGACAGGGGTCTCCCCACCTCTCCAAAGGGGGCTGTGTTCCATGGGCCCCCCACCCAAAGTCACTCCCGTCACAACATTTTATTGGTAAAAGCATCAAACACAGCCAACAAGTTTCAGGGGAAAAAGCTTCTTCAGGGTCAATGTACAGAAAACCCCCAAAAAAGGTAAAACATAATGTAAATATCTCATGTAAACAATGCAGTCCTTAAAATTTACACACCAGTTAAGAATCCTTACAATGTTCAGTAAGCTGGTGGTGACTCAAAAAAATAATCTGACAATCGAGATGATTCAATATTCATATACAGTAAAATATTACATAATATATAATACATGTAGTATATATGTAGTGTTTCAATGGAAATGAAAGAGGGAGGGAAGGAACTGACCTCAAGAAATCAACATTAACAGAATCACAGTAGAATGCATTAGGGGACCTGTGTAACCTTCAGTTTACATCTGGGAGGGTTTGCATCCCATGTTTGCATGGGCATGGCAGCCTGCATTTCCTACAAAAAAAAGTGATTGCACCTTTTTCAAATGCAGCCACAGAGAAACGGCAGCATGCTTTTGACCATGCGATTTCCCTGAGGTTCCCGAACCCACAAAGGTAGTACTGGTTGAGATGTGTGGGGGTGCCATTAAGAATGGATGGCAGCCCCACGATGTCTCCTGGCGGGACCCCTGGATGTGACCTCCTGCCTCCCTAAACCTGTCTGGGGTACCTCTGACCCCTGGGTGAGATATCATATCTCCTTATACCTGTATGGGAAACCTCTGACCCCTGGGTGAGACCTCCTGTCTCCTAAAACCTGGCTGGGGCACCTTTGCCTCCTGGTTGAGACCTCCTGTCTCCTTACACCTGGCTGGGGCACCTCTGACCTCTGGGTGAGAACTCCTGTCTCCCAACACCTGGATGGAGCACCTCTGACCCCTGGATTAAACCTCCTGCCTCCAAAATGGGAACCACAAACTATCCTCAGGCTTGTGTGTATAACGACCCTGCACATATAAGCACTCAGAGAGGTTACAGGCATCTAGTAAAACCCAGACAGAGGATTGAAGATTCCGTCCCTCCTAATACACTTTGAAAGCTTCAAGCTCCAGTTCTAAATTTTGGGATTACAGAATCCAGAGAAAGCCAAAAACATAGCTTTATCTTCTCAGAAACAATAGTCTGGAACTGCGCATTAAGCCTTGATGGGAATCCTGTGTCATTTTCTCCTACATTTCCATAGTGGCAGGTTGCATCCATCCAATATCAGCCAGGCACTTCCCCCTTCAATTCCCAGACCAGATCCTCAGTGAAATCCTTTGGTATGGTGAGCTGGGCCTTGATGAACTCCTGAAAATTTCAGCTGTACTGCCCAAAAGGGAGGCAGCCCTTCAGGCTGGGGATGTCCCCTCCTGGACAAGAACCCTGCTACTCCTGTCACACTTCACACATTGTGCCCACATTGGTGTGTCACAGTTTCAGAATCTAAGGAGCCAGACAATCTTCACCAGAGCTAATAGAGGTGTAGATGTTGTACTGCATGGCAGCCCCCAGGTTGCGGCTCTCTAACACACCCGTGTGGGCACAGTGCAACCAAATAGCATGCTGGAAGGACACGGGGAACACACAGGATACAAGGAAACAAAGTAACCAATTGCAGCAAACTGGGAAGGGACTGCAGGGCAAACTAACAACAAGAAACAATGCTGGGAAGGACACAAAAAGCAAAAGGGAAGGAAGGGATCCACGGCCAGGGAGCAAATGAGATACAACTGTACAGCCAGGGAAAAACTCTGGGAACAATGACAGAATCAAACACGAAAAATATGAAAATACTCAAATGGCATTGAACACCAGAGGAAACTGAAGGATCTGGCTTCTACATGGAGACACGTTGCTCGAACGCTAACACACAGGTGCAGAAGCTTAATAATACCTAGGTTCAGGATGGATTATTATTATTATTATACAGGATTTATATCATGCCAACAGTCTGTGCAGCGCTTTAGGATATAAGGGGGGCGGTACAATTACAATACATTTCAGTACAGAAGGAATAGGAGGGCCCGGCTCGTGGAGCTTACAATCTAAAGGAAGGGGGAGGTGGTACAAAAGGTGATAGCTGCGGGGGATGATCTGGTGGAGGTGATTCAAGTACAGTTCTTAGGAGGAGGCGGTGTAGGCTTCCCTGAAGAAGTGAGTTTTCAAAGATCACCTAAAGGCAGACAGGGTGGGGGCTGACCCCTGTGGTAGGGAGTTCCAGATGATGGGAGAGGCTCTGGAGAAGTCATGGAGGAGAGCGTGGGAGGAGGTGATGAAGGAGCTAGAGAGGAGGATATCATGGGAGGAGCAGAGCGGGCGATTTGGTCGATATCTGTGGATGAGGTCGGCAATATAGCTAGGGGTAGTGTTGTGGATGGTTTTGTAAGCTGTGGTTAGTATTTTGAATTTTATACGTTGGGTTAATGGAAGCCAGTGGAGGGATTGGCAGAGAGGGGTGGAGGACACTGAGTGGAGGTCAGTGGAGGGATTGGCAGAGAGGGGTGGAGGACACTGATTGGAGGCCAGTGGAGGGATTGGCAAAGAGGGGTAGAGGACACTGAGTGGAGGTCAGTGGAGGGATTGGCAGAGAGGGGTGGAGGACACTGAGTGGAGGCCAGTGAAGGGATTGGCAGAGAGGGGTGGAGGACACTGAGTGGAGGCCAGTGGAGGGATTGGCAGAGAGGGGTGGAGGACACTGAGTGGAGGCCAGTGAAGGGGTTGGCAGAGAGGGGTGGAGGACACTGAGTGGAGGCCAGTGAAGGGGTTGGCAGAGAGGGGTGGAGGACACTGAGTGGAGGCCAGTGAAGGGATTGGCAGAGAGGGGTGGAGGACACTGAGTGGAGGCCAGTGAAGGGATTGGCAGAGAGGGGTGGAGGACACTGAGTGGAGGCCAGTGAAGGGATTGGCAGGGAGGGGTGGAGGACACTGAATGGAGGCCAGTGGAGAGATTGGCAGAGAGGGGCAGCAGTCGCTGATCGGTTGGTAAGGTGTATGAGTCTAGCAGCAGCATTCATAATAGACTGAAGGGAGGATAGCCTGTGTAACAGGAGACCAGTGAGGAGGGAGTTGCAGTAATCAAGGCAGGATATAACCAAGGCGTGGATAAGTTGTTTTGTGGTGTCATTGGTCAGAAAGGGGCGGATTTTGGAAATGTTCCGGAGGTTGAGGCGGCAGGATTTAGCCAGTGAGTGGATGTGGGGCCCAAAGGAGAGGTCAGAGTCTAGGATTACGTCTAGCAGCCTGGCATGAGGGGAAGGACCAATGGTTGTGCTGTTGATCTTAATGGTAAAGTCGTGAGTGGGGGATCGGGGAGGAGGAAATATTGGATGGGATGGATGGGAAGGAACCCGAGCAACTCAGACAGGAGGTAAAACCTGGCGCTGGATCGATGTGCATGGAAGTGTGATGGCTCCAGGTCCCAGACTATTTATGTACACCTCCACCTACTGGGCATCCTCCGAAAGAGGTTGGCTTAGGCATCATAAATATTCAGGCCGAGGGTCTGCCTCTTCCATCCCACTGCACTCCAGAATCCACCAGAAGGTGCGAAAAGCAGTTGAGCCTGCAACCAGAGAGATCCAGAACAGCCAAAAATAATCACACACCCCTCCATTGATTACAGAGGTGCTAAAGAACTAGATTTACCCAAACCTTTTAGGCATCCTATATAGAGGGTGCTACAGAGGTGACCAATGAACACAATGTTAAATGCACCACCCTTTGTCGGTTATGACGGCCACAATTTTCTACTTTTCCAGACCTCTGTAAGTAATCCACAAAATATCTACAAAATAACTTTCCAGGGGAAAAAAGTAAAATTAAATGGTTGCACTTTATTACTGGGATTTTGTAGAAATAAAAACTAAAAACCGTTTTCCTCCACCTTTCCCATATCAGCGCACAATTCATCCTTCTCCCACACATACTATTAAAGAAGTTACTTCTTAAATCATTTGATTTTCCAGTCTAAAAATGTTCGTTTTAAGGGCTTTAACTGCGCTGTTGAAGATTTTACACCCACTTTGCTTCAGCAACCACCAAACTCACAGAAAGATGCTAAATAGAAATTGATTTTGAAGGCTGTTATCAACCTGTCAATGGCAGTGACTCTGAAGAGCACAGGAGGCCTGGACTCTGCGGAGGGCACATGAATGCCGTGTGATTGCCATGGCAGAGCTTGTACTCCCATGTCAATTAAAATTAAGTATGCTCTCTGTGCAACCTTATCGCCAATGTTCTTCCATTGATTGGCCCTGTGGTATAAAACATCCAAGTGGCCGGAATTTCATTACTGACCCTTGAAGCCACAACCGCCATGTATGTGAGGGCTACTGGGCCCAGCAAAATAGTCCTGGCAATGCCCTTGCAGCCAAGCAAATCTGGATAATTAGTACCAAATTAAAAAAGAAAAAAGCGCCACTTACAAAAAACACCAAAGTGTCAGCAGCATATCCCACCCAAAATAAATTTTGGCAACAATAATCCTAATTAAAAGGTATGCGCTAATAACAAACTTATACAAAGGTGTATATCATCATCCAAAAAAAAATGCCATGGATATCTTTGGGTATATGGAAAAAAGAAAGGTGGATTTAACCATTAGCCACCCGACCAATGGCCGTTTGGCGGCTTCAAATGTGTCTCTGCACTCCGGGTGCACGCCATTTGGCGTGCTCCCGCACATGCGCAGTTTGCGCTAATGCAGAGCGGCGCAGCAGCGCGATCTGTCACCGGCCGTGCACCTCGGACACGGCCGATGACAGATCCGAGTACCGGCCCCGTTGCTGGTACCATGTGACCTGCTGTCACCAATCACAGCAGGTCACATGACAGTTGTATACAATGGGTGGCTTCATTCATGATGCCATCCATTGTATACTAGTGCCTAGCTGTGAATGGTCACAGCAGGTCACATGCACATGTCATGTGATTAGCTGTGACCAAATCACAGCTAAGCACAAAAAAAAAAAAAAAAGCTGAATGAATCGATTTCATTCAGGTAAATGCTTGCTTATGGCAAAGTAATTCTTTGCTATAAGCAAATTGTGTAAAAAAAAAAAAAAAATACTGATCACTTCCCCAAAGTAGTACAGTGTTACTATGGTAACATTTTACTACTTTGGTCATAGTAAAATATGAAAAAAAAATCTTTAAAAAAATAAAAAAAAATTTAATAAAAAATGAAATATAATTAAAAAATTAAAAAAAAAAAAAAAAAAAAAATATTTTTTTTTTTCATACTGTCACCAGTCAGTGTCCCTGTTAACCGCCATGCCAGTTATATGATGACTCTGTACTGCACTGGTGACAGTATGTAAAAAAAAAATAGTGAAAATAATTTTTTTAATTTTTTCATTTTCCGAAAAATTATGACAAAAAAATACAACTTCAAAAAACTCGCCATTCCTCTTATGAAGTACGTCGGACTGTCTACTCTGCAAAAAGGGGTCATTTGGGGGATATCTGTACTATTCTGACATTCTTGAACCTCAAGAAATTAGATTGGCTGTCAGTACTTCAGGATTGATCAATATTCAGATCTATACCATAGTTTGTGAACTCTATAACTTTCCTACAAACTAAAAAATACATCCTAATTTGGGTTATGTTCACCAAAGACATGTAGCAGAATACATCTCGGCCTAAATTTATGAAGAACAATTATTTATTTGTAAAGTTTTATAACAGAAACAAAGAAAAACGTGTTTTTTTTTCAAAATTTTTGGTCTTTTTTTGATAATTTAGCAAAAAAAAAAACCCTGGTGGTGATTAAATACCACCAAAAGAAAGCTCTAGTTGTGTGAAGAAAATGATAAAATTTTAGTTTGGGTACAATGTTGTATGACCGCGCAATTGTCATTCAAAGTGTGAGAGCGCTGAAACCTGAAAAATGGCCTGGGGGCAGGAAGGGGGAAAATTGCCCGGTATTGAAACGGTTAAGTATAGATAGATAGAAGTATTTAACCCTATAGGGGGAAAAATGGAGTGAAATTGGAAGATATTTAAAAAATTTAAAGCACTTGTTAGAAAAACAGATTCGTATTTGGTGGGATGTGAACAGGGTAATTGGTTTCAGAGAGGAGGTTTTCAGGGTAATTTATCCAATAGAGGAGGTTTTCAGGGTAATTTTTCCAATAGAGGAGGTTTTCAGGGTAATTTTTCCAATAGAGGGGGTTTTCAGGGTAATTTTTCCAATAGAGGGGGTTTTCAAGACCCGAGCAGAGGATGGGACCCAGAGATGAGATATTACAATCCCAATTACAGGGGATGGAAGCAAAGAGATACATATGGTATGAAAAACAATGGAGGAGGTATAGAGGAAAAAGAGGAGGTAAACGAAAACGAAAAGGATAAGAGATCTATAGGGACTGGAATTTTTAATTTAAGTGATGTTTGTCTTACTGAAAAAGAGTTAATAAGTTTTAGATTTAGGGCTAAAATATATACCCAGAAAAAAATGTAAATAAATTCGATGTTTTTATCGATCTGCAAAAATTCATTAGAAAGCTGAACATGAAAAATTTTTTTTTGAGAAAACTAAAGATAATAAGAAAGAGGGGATTAGTAAAGTACCTGCAAAGGTCTACATGCATAGTAATCTGAAGAACTCTTCTACGTTTAATCCTAAAAATATAGGGAATGTATATCTAGATGTTTTTAAAAAAAAATGGTTGAGACTGAAATTAAAGATATGAATCTTAAAATTTTTTTTTATGGAATTGAGAGAGTAAAAAGTCATTGGAGGGTTCAGATCTGATTAAAGAAATATCAAAAAAGGAGACTTTTTGGATATATGAATTGGAGTCTTTAGTATCAAGAGGTTTAAACATAGATATTTATTATCTGCTTTAAATATTGATATACATATAGTGTTTGTTATATATAATGTATTTTAATTTGGTTTATATTTTTTATAAATGTCTGTAATTTGATTTGATTCTGAGAAGAGTTGTGCTTTAAGTTCTGTGCATGGCCCTTTAAGGGTTTTCTGTGGTTTGAAGAGCCATGCACAGGATGGAGTATATATTGCTTTTCTGCATATATTTATGTTTATATTTTTATATATATTTTTTTTGTGGGTATTTTCGAAGGAGAGCGGAGAAGTTTGCGTTGAGTGGGATAACGAAAGAAATGTGGGGTGATTGTAAGAAGATATGTAAGCGGTTGGATGAGAATGAGGTGATGGAAGGGATAGGTGGTTTGAGGTCGGTCGAATGTGAGAAAGTATGGAAGAACATGTGTTATTGGGAATTGGATAATCGGCAAAAAGATATCGCGTGGATGGGGGTGCATAAGTGTTTGCCTGTGAGGATGTTTCAGAGACGGCGTGGGATGTGTGTGACTGAGAGGTGTCCGAGGGGAGGTTGTGTGGGGGTAGAAAGTGTTGAACATGTGTTTTGGAAGTGTAGGTATGCGGTGAAGGTATGGAGATGTTTGGGGGGTATGATTGAGGGTTTGGTGGGAGTGAAGGGGGTGACATATGAGATGGTGATGTTTGGTTTATGGCAGTTGGGGAAGAATGATGGGAGAGTGTTATGGATGCTGGTGAATTGTGTGAAGGAATGCTTGTGGGACGTACAAAATATCTTGTTGTTTAAGAAAGAGGTGTTGAATGTGCGAGAGTGTGTGGCCATGGTCCGTGGACGGCTGTACAACTACGGATATATAGACTGTAAGACGTTGGGTGCTGCAAGAGCAAACGAAATCTGGCAGTTTGCTTCTTGGAAGAGATGGATTCTGGTTTAATGGGAATGTTCTCTCCATGAGTTGCATGAAGCCTGATGTTTTCCCCTTTTCTCAGTCTGGAGGTGTCTAAGAGTCTGGTGGAATCCCAGGGATCTGGAATGTACAGAAATCTGTCAGCCTTGTGGTGTATGCGTTCTGTGAAGACATTAAAACTGAATGGTTTTGTCTTTGTATTCCTATGTTTCTAATGAAAGATGAAATTTATGTCTTCTTCTTCTTTGTTATAGGTAACATGGCTGAAGGAGGGACAGTATCGTTGAGGGATGGATGGATGGATGGATGGTCTCTGTCTAGGATTTTAAGGGAAAGTTGTAAAGGGACAGACCTATTTTTGGATGTACACCTCAAAACCCTGTGGCATCACATATTTCTGGAGATGGAAGCTCCTTTTTTGCATAAATTTGCATATATGTAAATGTGTTATGTGTGTGAGTTTTGGATATTATGCTTATGACTTCATGACTTGTATTTTGGTGTGTTCTGAAAAAAAAAAATAAAAAATTTTCGAAGGAGAGCGGTATTGCGCTGACTCAAACCTGCAGGGTATATATATTTAGCTTGTTTTATGTAGTAGAGTGTATATGTATAATTAAATTGTGAAACACCTGTTCAAGCCGGCGTGATTAAGGAGACTAGGAACGCAGTGATTGGCTGGGTGTAAAAATTATGTAGATGAAGGGTGGTATTTATGAGAGCTGTCTGACGTTCCCATTTGTACCGCCCCTTGATGACGTCGGTGCGACGAAACCGGTTGGGAGTGGCCTATTTGATGTGGACGTTAGAGAGCCTTGCTGTTCTGTGCTGTATGGGAGAGATCCACGGTGAGCGGTAACTGTATCTCACCTTGTTCTGTGATTGAAGCTGGTGTCTGTTGGACACCTTGTTTGTGAGTTTCCTTATACCTTTTTTATTAAAGAGATAAATGAAAAAAAACGTATTGCACCATTATGTTCTCTTTTTTTGTCCCTGAGTGTACTGCATGCTCTCATGGAGGTATGAGAGAGTGGAGAAGTTCATCATAAGAGCTTGGGCTGCAAAGTTGTATGTCTGTGATTATTATTATCCGGAAGTGTCTGAAACGTCACCATATCTATTTGGACATCGGGGTCATTGCTCCCAGAGCACAAGCGCTGTTGCTGCTTTATAATCTGACCAGCCATTAGCTCTGGTGACTTCATTTAATCTCCTTTGGTGGTGGATTGTTCACAATTGGTTCAAGTCACTGAAGATCACTGAAGTGGTGGGTTAGTGAATAAGCACAAGGATATTGCCTGGATGGTGGCTCATAGCTGCCTGCCCACTCGGGCCTTTCAGAGGAGGAGGAGATTGGTGGACAGCGAAATCTGTCCTAGAGAAGGGTGCAGGTGTGTGGAAAATGTAATGCATTTAATGTGGGAATGTAAGCATGCGAAGGAGGTGTGGGGTTTGTTTGGTAGTTTCATTAACCACTTGCCGACCGGCCGTTGTATATAAACGGCCGGACGGTGGCACTGCAGGGTCGGGTGGCCGTCAATAAACGGCCTCCCCGCACCCTGCTTGTGCGCGCTCCCTGGGAGCGCGCAGCACCGCGATCCGGTGCCCGCTGTGTCCTCCGGACACAGTGAAACACCGATCGTCGGACGGGACCTCTGTACGAGGTCCCGATCATGTGATCACTGATTGGCCAATCAGTGATCACATGCAAAGTAGTAAGCAAGATGTCACTTGTGACATCATTGCTTACTATGTGTGAAATCTGTGAATGATCACAGAGGTCACATGGTACAAGGCTATTCACAAAAGCCTTGTACCATGTGACAGGATGTGACCAATCACAGCTGACTCAGTTCTTCTCAATGAGTGCATGAATGCACACAGAGAGAAAGAGAAATGATTGCTTTTACATCCTATATGGGTGTAAAAGCAATCAGTGTAAAAAAAAAAAAAAAAATCTTCATCACCCCTCACAAGTAGTACAGTGTCACCATGGTGACACTGTACTGCTAGGGTGACAGTATGTAAAAAATAAAAATAAAAAATAATAATATAAAAAAATAAAATAAAAATGTAAAAAAAAATGTTTAAAAATTATAATTTTTGCTTATAAACTAATTTGGATTTTTTTTTTTTTACTAAAAAGATAACGGAATAAATTTTGGCTAAGATTTATGATGAAATATTATTTATTTGCAAAATTTTATAAAAAAAACACTTTTTTTCAAAATTTTTGGACATTTCATTTACATAGCAAAAAAAATACAAATCCCAGCGGTGAATAAATACCACTAAAATAAAGCTGTATCTATCTCAAAAAAATGTTAAAAAATTAATTTGGGTACAGTGTTGCATGACCGCGCAATTGTCATTCAAAGTGTGATAGCGCTAAAAGCTGAAAATTGCCCTGGTCAGGAAGGGGGTAAAAGTGTCCGGACTGGAAGTGGTTAAAGGTTTGTTTGGTGTTGGGAAAAATTAGTGCGGAGTTGATGATGTATGGTTTGTGTGAGATTGAGGGTGGAAGGGCGAGATTGTTGTGGATGTTTGTGAACTGCGTTAAGGAGTGCTTATGGGACGTGCGCAATATTTTCGTTTTTAAGAAAGACGTGGTGGATGCTAAAGATTGTGTGGCCCTGATTCGGGGGAGTTTCTTCTTCTATGGGTGGTGTGATATGAAAAGGTTGGGGAAGGAGAAAGCAGAGGAATTATGGAGATTTTCAAAATGGAGGGAGTGGATTTCATAAGTTTCTTTAGACATGTGTTTGTTTGGACTTACTGTTTAATCCTTTTCCCTTTCCTCCAGTAGGTGGGTGGCCGGATTGGGTGCGTTGTGGTCTTCTGGATTTTCTTTTGCTTCTGCTTTGTGCTTCCAATTTGGATAAGGGGTGGGGAGGGTGGACGGGTGGGGGTTCGGGTGTCTTATGTGTTATGTTTTGAGGGGATTGTCTGGAATTTTTTCATAACCTGGGGCATGGAGTACATTCAAGTGGTGGTTATGGGGATTGTTTTTTTGGATGTTTTCTTATGTTATTTGAGGTTTGATCACTTTATTGCTGATGCATATGGATCGTCGTATATGGATGTTTTCTGCTGCAAAAAAGAAGGAAAAACCAAAAGAGATGAAGCTTCACACACAAACCTGGCATATGTTTATAGTTTATTCTGTTTTATTTATGTCTGAAAATTTTTTTTATTCTTTTCATTGGATGTAATTTTATTTATTTTTTTTATGCGTTTATTACTTATTATTTTTCGTATTGTATGTATTATTTCTTGATGTTGATAGTTTTTGAAGTTTGTTGTGATGAATTTTGTCCTCTGTTTATGATTCCGGTTTTTTTGTGGTTTTTGTTTTTCTTGAAAATCTGAAAAATGGAAAATTGTTTGTTGTTATTTCTTGTGAATTATTTTGATACATTTTAAATAAAAGAATTAAAAAAAAAAATTTATCCGGAAGTATCTGAAACATCACCATATCTATTTGGACATCGGGGTCATTGCTCCCAGAGCACAAGCGTTGTTGCTGGTTTATAATCTGACCAGCCATTAGCTCTGGTGACTTCATTTAATCTCCTTTTGGTGGTGGATTTTTCACAATTGGTTCAAGTCACTGAAGATATATATATATATATATATTTTTTGGACACTAATATATATTTTTTTGGACACTAATTTATGTTTGATCACTATAATTATTTATTTAAAACACTAAATGTTTTTTTTGGATGATGATATACACCTTTGTATAAGTTTGTCATTAGCGCATACCTTTTAATTAGGATTAAATCTGGATAATTACTTTATCTATATGAAATGTATAATCAAGTCTATGTTTGTAATGATGACCCCCAAAAGGAGCCACTAAAAATTAACTGGGTCCCCCCTGCCTGTTTAGAGGCTGCCCACCCTTTTTCCAGTCCCAGTAGCCCACTGACAAACTCAGGCTCCGGCCTGGAGGACTGATTAAGTTTAATTGAAAAGGAAAATGCACAAAGGGGGGCTGAGGTTGCAGGATACCCAAGGCACATGAAAACTTGGAGGACAGCGTCCTAAAATGTCCCAGTGGTAGTAGGCCCTTAAGTAGCATGTAAGCAGGTTGAACCCTGCCTAAGCAAATTAGGAGTCAGCCCAGGCTGGGTTGGGTAAGGGTTAACTATTGGTTAACAGTTTGTGGGCTTTTGGGGTTTCAGGCAGCCCACCTGTGGTATAAATTGGGGGAAGGCTGAGGCCCGAGAGTCGCCTATGGAGCCGAGGTGTACCGGTTGGTTGGGGTTAGGAGTTGGAGTTAAGAAGATGCTGCATCTCAACTACTAGAGAAGATAAACTTTACCAAGAATGCCACTCTTGTATTCCAATCTGCTATCACCTCACCTCTCCTGATGAAATGTGAACCGCGTAGAGCCATGACCACATCCATAATCAATGCAACTGTCTACTGGTATGTAAATGAAGTCTCAATGTCATTTTTTGTGACTTATAGATACGCTTGTGTGGATGCAGCTACTGGGGATACTTACCTTTTATTACTTCTGATGACCTAGGTGACCATATTTCATCTCAAAAGATCTTGTGAGGTTCAGCCACTGCACACGATTATCCAATAAATGTGTGTTTGGGCCTCTGGCTCTTCTGGTCATCCCTTCCCAGTGAGGGGGCAGGTCGGGCCCTTCCCTTCTGTGTTCTGTGGAGCTCATCAAACTCTCTTGTTTGTATTCCAACACGCCATCCCTGATTTTCCTCAAGACCGGGCCAACCCCACCTCTCCTGATGAAATGCAAAAATGTGAGAGACTTAAGAGGATAGCCTATTGGAATACAACCGAGAGCGTTTGATGCAGTCCACAGTGGGGGAGGGACCTACATTCCCCTCTGACAGGGAAGGCCAGGGGCCCACACGTATATGTTGGAATACAACCAAGAGAGTTTGATGAGGTCCACAGTTGGGGAGGGACCTACATTCCCCTCTGACAGGGAAGGCCAGGGGCCCACACGTATATGTTGGAATACAACCAAGAGAGTTTGATGAGGTCCACAGTTGGGGAGGGACCTACATTCCCCTCTTACAGGGAAGGCCAGGGGCCCACACGTACATGTTGGAATACAACCAAGAGAGTTTGATGAGGTCCACAGTAGGGGAGGGACCTACATGCCCTATCACTAGGAAAGGGTGACCAGAAGAGCCAGAGGCCCAAACATACATGTATTGGATAATCGTGTGCAGTGAATGAACCTCACAAGATCTCTTGAGATGACTTATAGTCACCCAGGTCCTCAGAAGTAATAAAAGGTAAGTATCCCCAGTTTATCATGCCCTGTCAAGAGTCTCCATTCTCAGCTCCAACAACATGATAGCAGAGCATGGGTCCCTAATCCAGACCGGGCCGACCTCACCTTGCTGATGAAGAGCAATGTGAAACGCGTAGAGCCGTGACCCCATCCACAATCAATGCAGTTTTCTGCTGGTATGTAAATGAGGTCTTAGTGTCGTTTTTGTGACTTATAGATGCTCTTATGTTTTGCTGCTACATTGATTTGTATATTTACATGTGATGGGCTGATCATTGGAGGTGTAGAACGAACTCTATTGCTGGATCAATACTTTACTACAACTAGATTTGTCTTTTTGGATTTAATCCTAATATTGCTCTATACTGCGTGAATTCTAGGGGAACAAATACTGTATAGTTACATAATTCCATAGTTAGTCTGGCTGAACAAAGACAAAAGTCCATCCAGTTCAACCATTAAAAAAAACAAAAGTTATAATCCCACACCCACAGTTGATCCAGAGGAAGGCAAAAAACTCAGCAAAGCACGATCCAATCTGCTCCTGCAAGGAAACAATTCCTTCCTGACCCCCCGAGAGGCAATCGAATATTCCCTGGATCACCTTTCCCTATAAATGTTATATCCAGTTATATTCTGTGTATCCAAGAAAGAATCCAGGACTTTCCTACAGCAATCCACTGAGCTGGCCACAACCAACTCTGGAGGGAGTCTATTCCACATTCTCACAGCTCTTACTGTGAAGAAACCTTTCCATGTTTGAAGTTTAAATTTCTTTTCCTCCAGACGTAAAGATTGCCCCCTGCCAATGACACCAATGATGGGTTACAATTCTTCCTAATGAGATCAATGTTGGGGTACAATTCCTCCCAATGACACCAATGATGGGGCACAGTTCCTCCCAATGACACCAACAATGCGGCCCAATGACTCCAATGATGGGGCCCAATGACACCAATGATGGGGCACAGTTCCTCCCAATGACACCAATGATGGGCCCCAATGACACCAATGAGGGGGCACTAGTCCTACCAAAGACACCAAGGATAGGGCACAATTCATCTCACTGACATCAGAGATGGGGCATTGTTTACTCCGAATGATGAGGGACATTTTCTACTCCCGATGGCCACAGTCCGGCCCCCCTAAAGTCTGAAGGACGGAAAACTGGCCCTTTTTTTTAGAAAGTTTGGAGACCCCTGCTCTAGTTCAACCATTAAAAAAAATAAGTTATAATCCTACACCTACAGTTGATCCAGAGGAAGGCAAAAAATCCCGGCAAAGCACGATCCAATCTGCTCCTGCAGGGGAAAAATTCCTTCCTGACCCCCCGAGAGGCAATCAGATATTCCCTGGATCAACTTTCCCTATAAATGTTATATCCAGTTATATTCTGTGTATCCAAGAAAGAATCCAGGACTTTCCTACAGCAATCCACTGAGCTGGCCACAACCAACCCTGGAGGGAGTCTATTCCACATTCTCACAGCTCTTACTGTGAAGAAACCTTCCTGTGTTTGGAGATGACATTTCTTTTCCTCCAGACGTAAAGAGCGCCCCCTTGTCCTCTGTATGTTCTTTTAGCAGTATATATACACATGTTTTGGTTGTTCTTTCAGAGGTAGAACTTTAGTTGAAACGTTTTCTCCCTTTTTTTTGATACATTTTTTAAATCATTTTCTTTTTTATTTAAAAATAGAAGCAGAAATTTCACCCAACAAATAAAAATATCCCCCAAACCTCCCCCGACAACAACATGGTGCTGAAAACATTGGTGTCTGTAGCAACATAAACTGATGACTCCTCCAGAAAAAAAAAAAACACACGTTATTCTAAAGGAATTTAAATAGTAAAAGGAAAATAAAAACCACATTAACTTTATTGCTGAAAAAGGTTTTGTTGTTGCTATAAATCCTTCATCGGAAAGTGCAAGTCGGCAGAAAAAAGCAGAAAGTTTCCCGCAAATGTAATTTTTACAAGTATTTTTACCCTCGGTGATAACGGCGTTATAATTACTGAGGTCCCTGTCAGCCTTCCGCGTCTCCGGCGCCAGTAATAAGCGAACTCGCCTCTCGGGATTACATCACGCCTCCCCGGGGGTCCCACCGATTCAATCAGCGGGGAAAAGGATTCCATTGTATTTAGAAGTCGAGTTTTATTTAAAAGAAAAGAAAAATGACAATATCTGCGCCGGTACAAAGCAATAAGAAATGTCTGGCGTGTCTGGAGGGGGCTGTTCCAGCGCGATTCTTAGCAATAAGATTCATTGCCGCAATATATTAGCGAGGATATTGACAAACGTTCAATGCGCATGTAAATGGAGGAACAATGGCCACCGGCGAGCGCAGCGCCCCAGACACTTGTTAAAAAAAATTGCTGGCTAATGAAATTCCTCAATTAGAACTTTCGGCGCTCCAATATCCGTACACTTCACTTTTATACAAAAAAAAAAAGAAAAAGTAATTTTGTAGCAAATGGAGAACATGACTTACATAGAGGTCATGTAAAGACAGAGAATGGAGATTGTAGCCATTTCCTACATATATTTTGTGTTTTCCTTTCCTGTGTTGTGTAATGGAGTGAGCTGTACCTGTTGTACTACCCACATGGAAGAAAAATATATTCTAAATATATTTTAAAAATATTCTTCCCAAATATATTGACATATGTTTGAAATACTATAATTCTAGCCGTATTAAATATATTTAAAAAAATAAAAATAAATAAATAAATATATATATATATATATAAATATATATTTTGAATACCCACATGAACCCACAAAATTCTGGCCGTATTAAATATATTAAAAATAAATAAATATATATATATATATATATATATATATATATATATATATATATATATAATATTTTGAATACCGCCAAAATTGTAGTATTTCAAATATATGTCAATATACTTGGGAAGAATATTTTTAAAATATATTTAGAATATATTTTTCTATTTTTTTTTTTTAATATATTGAAGACGGCCAAAATTGTAGTGTTTCAAATATATGTCAATATACTTGGGAAGAATATTTTTAAAATATATTTAGAATATATTTTTCTTTTTTTTTTTTAAATATATTGAATACGGCCAAAATTGTAGTATTTCAAATATATGTCAATATATTTGGGAAGAATATTTTTAAAATATATTTAGAATATAATTTTCTATTTTTTTTTAAAATATATTGAATACGGCCAAAATTGTAGTATTTCAAATATATGTCAATATACTTGGGAAGAATATTTTTAAAATATATTTAGAATATATTTTTCTAATTTTTTTTAAATATATTGAATATGGCCAAAATTGTAGTATTTCAAATATATGTCAATATATTTGGGAAGAATATTTTTAAAATATATTTAGAATGTAGTTTTCTATATTTGTTTTAAATATATTGAATACGGCCAAAATTGTAGTATTTCAAATATATGTCAATATACTTGGGAAGAATATTTTTAAAATATATTTAGAATATATTTTTCTATTTTTTTTTTTTAATATATTGAAGACGGCCAAAATTGTAGTGTTTCAAATATATGTCAATATACTTGGGAAGAATATTTTTAAAATATATTTAGAATATATTTTTCTAATTTTTTTTAAATATATTGAATATGGCCAAAATTGTAGTATTTCAAATATATGTCAATATATTTGGGAAGAATATTTTTAAAATATATTTAGAATATAATTTTCGATTTTTTTTTAAATATATTGAATATGGCCAAAATTGTAGTATTTCAAATATATGTCAATATACTTGGGAAGAATATTTTTAAAATATATTTAGAATATATTTTTCTATTTTTTTTTTTTAATATATTGAATTCGGCCAAAATTGTAGTGTTTCAAAAATATGTCAATATACTTGGGAAGAATATTTTTAAAATATATTTAGAATACATTTTTCTATTTTTTTTTTAAATATATTGAATACGGCCAAAATTGTAGTATTTCAAATATATGTCAATATACTTGGGAAGAATATTTTTAAAATATATTTAGAATATATTTTTCTATTTTTTTTTTAAATATATTGAATACGGCCAAAATTGTAGTGTTTCAAAAATATGTCAATATATTTGGAAAGAATATTTGTAAAATATATTTAGAATATATTTTTTCTTTGTATGTTGTATGTACAACACAGGAAAGGAAAACACAAAGTCCATGGAAGAAATGACTACAATCTCCATTCTCTGCCTTTTACATGACCTATTTGTAAGTCATGTTCTCTGTCTGCTACAAAATTACTTTTTCTTTTTTTCTTTTTTTTTTCTAGAAAAACGAACACCGATATTGTAACACAGAAAGTTCTGATTGAGGAATTTCATTAGCCAGCAATTTTTTTTACACGTGTGGCCATTGGCCATTGTTCCAATATATATTATTATTATTATACAGTATTTATATAGCGCCAAAAGGTGTGCTCAGCGCTGTACATTATAGTGGGGGACAGAACATGAGACAAGACAGTAACAATACAATACATGAGGGGATCGAGGGCCCTGCTCCTTGGAGCTTACAATCTAGGAGAGAGGGGGTAGTGGTACAGGAGGAAATGGCTGTGGGGGATGGAGTGGTAGGAGGAGTGGAGGAGATCGGCTGTTAGGTGGGGGAGGGGTAGGCTTCCCTGAAGAGGAGGGTTTATATATATAGTATAGTATATAGTACATTTATATACTGCATGCTGATATGCATTTTTTTATATATTACAAAATATATTTAAAATATTTTTAAAAATATATATATTTTTAAATGTATTCTCAGTTTTTTTTAACATATAAAAGAGTCATTTTAACATATAGTTTTACATATACAGTTGCAAGAAAAGGTATGTGAACCCCTTGGGATTCCGTGGAGTTTTGCATGAATTGGGCATAAAATGTGCTCTGAACGTCATCTAAGTCACAACAATAGAAGAACACAGTCTGCTGAACATAATACTACACACACATTAGATGTTGCCATGGTTTAATTGCACATAACATGTAAACATTCACAGTGCAGGGAGGAAAAAGTATGTGAACCTTTGGACTTAATAACTGGTTGACCCTCCTGTTGGCAGCAATAACCTCAACCAAACGTTTCCTGTAGTTGCAGATCAGACCTGCACAACGATCTGGAGTCATTTTGGACCACTCCTCTTCACAAAACTGTTTCACTGTAGCAATATTCTTGGGATGTCTGGTGTGAATCGCTCTCTTAAGGTCATGCCACAGCATTTCAATGGGGTTGAGGTCAGGACTCTGACTGGGCCACTCCAGAAGGCGTATTCTGTGCTGTTGCAGCCATTGTTTTGTTGAATGACTTGTATGCTTTGGGTCATTGTCCTGTTGCATCACCCATCCTCTGCAGAGCTTCAGTTGGCGGACAGATGGTCGTACGTTTTCCTGCAAAATGTCTTGATAAACTCTGGAATTCATTTTCCCACCAGTCCGGACATGAAGTGGTTAAAGCAGGAAGATTAGTGTCAAGTTACCCTACTCCTATCCAAGTTCAATTTCTACAATAAAGCATCAGAAAAGGACACCCTTAGACTGTTCATTGAACCAAAGGAGTGACTGGGTGCCTGGCTGAAGGACAACTACGGGAAAGGACCTATGGGACCTTCTACTGTGTTCTATAGGAGGCAGAAGAACAGTTTCACATCCACCCAATAAGAAACAGATAACAGATTCCTCTCAACGTCCTTTGCACTCCCCACAGTCCTCCTGCTAAATGTAACCACAAATGGCCATAGGCATGTCGGAGGGGTCTTGGTGCAGGTTCGGGAAGAATCCAACTCACACAACAGCTTTCATTAACATTTATAGGCATAGATTGGCAATGGCGTAGGAGCTCACACGGTTCAAGGCACCTAATAAGACCATACAGTCTACCACAGCCCTGTAGATTTGAAACAGAGATTACCGGAGGACAGCTTCTGCTGGATGGGGTGGTGGAACAGGACAGGACTGTTCTGCAATAGTGATGGGCCAAACAACCTCCAGTTTGGTTCGAAAATTCGAACCTACCAAAAGTTTGACCACGAACTACGAACAGGGACAATTTACTGAGCGGTATCTTATGGTACGACGCTGCTCAGATACTAACATACCGCATGGGTTATATCATTACGTCATATTAGTAGTGAAACACTCTTTCATGTTTCAATTGTCAGTGGGGTTCCTGGTGTCAGTGGGGGTCCCCCGTAGACAGCTGAATGTCAAAAGAATTGTTGGCATTGCCCTCAACATTACATTCCCCCCCCTATCCATACCAAGCCCTTCGGGTCTGGTATGGATTTTGAGGGGAACTCACATACCCAAATGAAAAAAAAAATGGTGTGGGGGTCCCTCCTAAAATCCATACCAGACCCTTATCCAAGCATGCAGCCCAGCAGGTCAGGAAAGGGGGGGGGTGAGAAAGTGCCCCCCTCCCAAACCATACCAGGCCACATGCTCTCACATTGAAGGGTGCTTTGGGGCATGGGACCTCCCCCCCAAAGCACCTTGTCCCCATGTTGATGAGGACAAGGGCCTCTTCCCCACAACCATGGCCTTAACAAGGGGGCCACCAGATCCCCCCCCCATGTGAATGAGTATGGGGTACATGGTACCGCTACCCATTCACAAAACAAAATGTAGTGTGAAAAAGCTAAGAGGCCCTTGACCCGTGCTCACAGGTGGCCAGAAGAAGGAATTAAAATGACAAATAAAGGTCACAACTTTTAAATTCATGTGGTCTGGTGCTGCTTCTTCTAACCCTGCTGCCTGCTGTCCTAGGCACTGGCCCATGCCTGCTTTAGAAAAAATACAGCCCTAATCACAATTAAAGAAATCAGCACTGAAAAACTTTGCTTCAGAAGCAAGTACATAACATGAGTACAACTCACCGTTTTTAAATGAAAAGCCCGGAATCTGAGGACAATGTTGTCCCAACAATCTGACCATCGTTCTAAAACAAGGGAATACTCATTCCCTTTGGAATGCTGTTATCACACTTCAGATATACATGGAATGGGACCGACGCCATCTTTTCCTCTGATTTCACTCGTAGCAAATTCCTCGAAGACTTTCCTCTGGTTTTCCCCTTGAAGGACGGATACTTGTTTTTCTTGGATGAAGTCCCCTAAGCATGACTGTTCTGTTTGGTTCCTTGAGATTCTTCCCGCGGCTCTTCAGATACCTTGCCATTTGGGCATTAATAAATAAAGCTGGGTGAGCTGTACCCTTGTTTTATGTACTTTCTAATATATGGAACTTCTGAGTTTCTTTCAGTAGGCTCAATTCACAAAGCTGTTTTTCTCCCGTTTGGCCATTATTTATTAGATACTGTGCCCTACATAGCTCGTATCTCTAAAGGTTCTATTCACCAAGGCGCATACCATGCTTTATTTAGCCTGTTCTGTGGGCAGGGAAGTTTTACTGCTGCTTGTGCTATTATAATACTTTCAGCATTATTATGAAGCAATGGAAGTCACCTCGGAAAAAATACTGCGCAACGTATAACTCCTTAACCACTTGCCGTCCAGCTGTAAGCCGTGTACTGGGGGGGGCTCCCCAGGATACAGGGAAGTCACGAACGAGGAAACACCCCAACACCAGCTTTTGTCACAACAGAATTTTACTTAGATGTGGCAAATAAACACAACCACAATTGCTGGGAACATACAATATATTTACATACACCCAGCTGGCTGAGACCCTTGTGCTGCACAGCGCGGCGCCCCCTGATGGATGAAGGTAGAAAGTGAAGTAATTTACCTACTGGGGGGCACAACTAAGCTGCCACACCTTACCTGTTATTACCCTACAGAGCAGGAATCAGTGTATGGGGGTACGGTATGGGCTAGCCTGCGGTGCAGCACAGCAGCTTACAATCTTACACAGATCTACAGTGTTCCCCCTCCCATAACTGGTCCTGTAGCACGTGCCTGAGTATTCCATCTGAGCAAAATGCCAGTCTGGATGGAGTTTGTGGGATGTTATCAGCTCTCCAATGTGAAATGTCACTTTAAGTTATGGAGTCCTTTCAATGATCAGTAACAACACTTGTGGCCTGACACAAACAGAGACCCTAACTAACTATAGGCCTGGCCTCAGTCTCAAGGCGCCAACACTGAAATGAGGTGCGTGCACGATCTTACCGACCCGGGTCTGCTTTGCATCCGCTGGTGACTCTGAACAGAACAAATGTCCCTCCAACAAGCATGCGGTCTTGTCGTATATGTTGCTTAGTTCCTCTGCTCTCATCAGCCTTCCTGGCAGCAATCTCATCAGCCTTCCTGGCAGCAATCTCATCAGCCTTCCTGGCAGCAATCTCATCAGCTTCCTGGCAGCAATCTCATAAGCTTCACTTAGTTGCAGCTCTGGTTATGGAGGGACACTTTCACACCTGGATGTCATCAGATTCTCAGCTCACAGGTCCCCTTATTCACCATGCTCCAAAACATGGCTTCTCTCTCTCCTTCCTGTTCTCTCCAACTCTGTGTGTAAAACCCCATATCTTCATGAATATACAAATATCTATGCAGTCTGAGGCTGTGTTAGAAAAACAGTGACATCTTGTGGCTAAACCGCAGAATGTCAGTCAAAACATTAATTTACTTCCACACAAACAGTGTTCAAACAATGAGAGCTGTTTCCCCATCTCACACGGCTGGACGGTGGCACTCCAGGGGCGGGTTGCTGTTCATAAACGGCACCCACCATTATGGGCTGTGTGCGCTCCCTTGAAGCGTGCAGCACCATGATCCAGTGCCTGCTATGTCCTCCGGACACAGTGGGACACCAATCGTCGTATGGGACCTCTGTGCGAGGTGCCGATCATGTGACCACTGATTGGCCAATCAGTGATCACATGCGGAGTAGTAAGCAAGATGTCACTTCTGACATCATTGCTTACTACTTATCACAGAGATCACATAGTACAGGGCCATTCACAACAGCCTTGTACCATGTGACAAGCTGTGACCAATCACAGCTCACACAGTAGTTCTCAATGGCTGAAAGAATGCAGCCAGAGAGAAGGAGAAATGATTCCTCTTACAGCCTTTGTGGGCGTAAAAGAAATCAGTGTAGAAAAAAAAAAATCTTCATCACCCCCCACAAGTAGTACAGTGTCACCATGGTGACCCCACACTGCTAGGGTGACAGTATGTAAAAAAAAACCCCATAAATAATAATATAAAAAATAAAATAAAAATGTAAAACAAAGTTTAAAAATTATAATTTTTGGTTATAAACTAATTTGGGTTTTTTTTTATTACTAAAAAGATAACAGAATAAATTTTGGCCGAGATTTATGATGAAATATTATTTATTTGCAAAATCTTATAAGAAAAACACTTTTTTTAAAACATTTTTGGACTTTTTCATTTATATAGCAAAAAAAATAAAAATCCCAGCGGTGAATAAATACCACCAAAATAAAGCTTTATCTTTCCCAAAAAAATGCTAAAATATTCATATGGGTACAGTGTTGCATGACCGCGCAATTGTCATTCAAAGTGTGATAGAGCTGAAAGCTGAAAATTGGCCTGGACAGGAAGGGGGTGAAAGTGTCCGGACTGGAAGGGGGGAAAGTGTCCGGACTGGAAGGGGGGAAAGTGTCCGGACTGGAAGGGGGGAGAAAGTGTCCGGACTGGAAGGGGGTGAAAAGTGTCCGGACTGGAAGGGGGGGAGTGTGCGGACTGGAAGGGGGGGAAAGTGTCCGGACTGGAAGGGGGGGAAAGTGTCTGGACTGGAAGGGAGTGAAAGTGTCTGGACTGGAAGGGGGGGGGGGGAAGTGTCCGGACTGGAAGGGGCGGAAAGTGTCCGGACTGGAAGGGGGTGAAAGTGTCCGGACTGGAAGGGGGGGAAAGTGTCCGGACTTGAACGGGGTGAAAGCGTCTGGACTGGAAGGGGGGGGAAGTGTCCAGACTGGAAGGGGGGGAAGTGTCTGGACTGGAAGGGGGGGAAAGTGTCCGGACTTGAAGGGGGGAAAGTGTCCGGACTGGAAGGGGGGGAAGTGTCTGGACTGGAAGGGGGGAAAGTGTCCGGACTGGAAGGGGGGGGGGAAAGTGTCCGGACTGGAAGGGGGGAATGTGTCCGGACAGGAAGGGGGTGAAAGTGTCCGGCCTGGAAGAGGGTGAAAATGTCTGGACTGGAAGGGGGTGAAAGTGTCCGGACTGGAAGGGGGGGAAGTGTCCGGACTGGAAGGGGGGAAAGTGTCCGGACTGGAAGGGGGGAAAGTGTCCGGACTGGAAGGGGGGAAAGTATCCGGACTGGAAGGGGGGGGGAAAGTGTCCGGACTGGAAGGGGGTGAAAAGTGTCCGGACTGGAAGGGGGGGAAAGTGTCCGGACTGGAAGGGGGTGAAAGTGTCCAGACTGGAAGGGGGGGAAAGTGTCCGGACTTGAACGGGGTGAAAGCATCTGGACTGGAAGGGGAGGGGAGTGTCCAGACTGGAAGGGGGGGAAGTGTCTGGACTGGAAGGGGGGGAAAGTGTCCGGACTTGAAGGGGGGAAAGTGTCCGGACTGGAAGGGGGGGAAGTGTCTGGACTGGAAGGGGGAAAGTGTCCGGACTGGAAGGGGGGGGGGAGTGTCCGGACTGGAAGGGGGGAATGTGTCCGGACAGGAAGGGGGTGAAAGTGTCCGGACTGGAAGAGGGTGAAAATGTCTGGACTGGAAGGGGGTGAAAGTGTCCGGACTTGAAGGGGGGAAAGTGTCCGGACTGGAAGGGGGGGAAGTGTCTGGACTGGAAGGGGGGGAAAGTGTCCGGACTGGAAGGGGGGGGGGGAAAGTGTCCGGACTGGAAGGGGGGAATGTGTCCGGACAGGAAGGGGGTGAAAGTATCCGGACTGGAAGGGGGGGAAAGTGTTCGGACTGGAAGGGGGTGAAAGTGTCCGGACTGGAAGGGGGGGAGTGTCCGGACTGGAAGGGGGGAGTGTCCGGACTGGAAGGGGGGGAAAGTGTCCGGACTGGAAGGGGGGGAAAGTGTCTGGACTGGAAGGGGGTGAAAGTGTCTGGACTGGAAGGGGGTGAAAGTGTCTGGACTGGAAGGGGGTGAAAGTGTCTGGACTGGAAGGGGGTGAAAGTGTCCGGACTGGAAGGGGGGGAAGTGTCTGGACTGGAAGGGGGGAAAGTGTCCGGACTGGAAGGGGGGGGGAAGTGTCCGGACTGGAAGGGGGGAATGTGTCCGGACTGGAAGGGGGTGAAAGTATCCGGACTGGAAGGGGGGGAAAGTGTCCGGACTGGAAGGGGGGGAAAGTATCCGGACTGGAAGGGGGGGAAAGTGTTCGGACTGGAAGGGGGTGAAAATGTCCGGACTGGAAGGGGGGGAAAGTGTCCGGACTGGAAGGGGGGGAATGTCCGGACTGGAAGGGGGGGAAAGTGTCCGGACTGGAAGGGGGGGAAAGTGTCCGGACTGGAAGGGGGGAAGTGTCCGGACTGGAAGGGGGTGAAAGTGTCCGGACTGGAAGGGGGGAAGTGTCCGGACTGGAAGGGGGGAAAGTGTCCGGACTGGAAGGGGGTGAAAGTGTCCGGACTGGAAGGGGATGAAAGTGTCCGGACTGGAAGGGGGGGAAAGTGTCCGGACTGGAAGGGGGGAAAGTGTCCGGACTGGAAGGGGGTGAAAGTGTCCGGACTGGAAGGGGGGAAGTGTCCGGACTGGAAGGGGGTGAAAGTGTCCGGACTGGAAGGGGGGAAGTGTCCGGACTGGAAGGGGGGAAAGTGTCCCGCCTGCAAGGGGGTGAAAGTGTCCGGACTGGAAGGGGGTGAAAGTGTCCGGACTGGAAGGGGGTGAAAGTGTCCGGACTGGAAGGGGGGGAAAGTGTCCGGACTGGAAGGGGGGAAAGTGTCCGGACTGGAAGGGGGGGAAAGTGTCCGGACTGGAAGGGGGGAAAGTGTCCGGACTGGAAGGGGAGGAAAGTGTCCGGACTGGAAGGGGGTGAAAGTGTCCGGACTGGAAGGGGGTGAAAGTGTCCGGACTGGAAGGGGGGGAAAGTGTCCGGACTGGAAGGGGGGAAAGTGTCCGGACTGGAAGGGGGTGAAAGTGTCCGGACTGGAAGGGGGGAAGTGTCCGGACTGGAAGGGGGTGAAAGTGTCCGGACTGGAAGGGGGGAAGTGTCCGGACTGGAAGGGGGGAAAGTGTCCCGCCTGCAAGGGGGTGAAAGTGTCCGGACTGGAAGGGGGTGAAAGTGTCCGGACTGGAAGGGGGGGAAAGTGTCCGGACTGGAAGGGGGGAAAGTGTCCGGACTGGAAGGGGGGGGAAAGTGTCCGGACTGGAAGGGGGGGAAAGTGTCCGGACTGGAAGGGGGGAAAGTGTCCGGACTGGAAGTGGTTAAACTGACTCCCTACAAAATAAGATCATTATTACATACAGTACATGCTCGGCTTGCGGTGTGTTCTCGGTATCTTCGATCTGTTGAGGAGCCATGAACACCGAAAAATCTTCTGCACCCCATAAATAATAATATAAAAAATAAAATAAAAATGTAAAACAAAGTTTAAAAATTATAATTTTTGGTTATAAACTAATTTGGGTTTTTTTTTATTACTAAAAAGATAACAGAATAAATTTTGGCCGAGATTTATGATGAAATATTATTTATTTGCAAAATCTTATAAGAAAAACACTTTTTTTAAAACATTTTTGGACTTTTTCATTTATATAGCAAAAAAAATAAAAATCCCAGCGGTGAATAAATACCACCAAAATAAAGCTTTATCTTTCCCAAAAAAATGCTAAAATATTCATATGGGTACAGTGTTGCATGACCGCGCAATTGTCATTCAAAGTGTGATAGAGCTGAAAGCTGAAAATTGGCCTGGACAGGAAGGGGGTGAAAGTGTCCGGACAGGAAGGGGGTGAAAGTGTCCGGACTGGAAGGGGGGAAAGTGTCCGGACTGGAAGGGGGGAAAGTGTCCGGACTGGAAGGGGGGAGAAAGTGTCCGGACTGGAAGGGGGTGAAAAGTGTCCGGACTGGAAGGGGGGGAGTGTGCGGACTGGAAGGGGGGGAAAGTGTCCGGACTGGAAGGGGGGGAAAGTGTCTGGACTGGAAGGGAGTGAAAGTGTCTGGACTGGAAGGGGGGGGGGGAAGTGTCCGGACTGGAAGGGGCGGAAAGTGTCCGGACTGGAAGGGGGTGAAAGTGTCCGGACTGGAAGGGGGGGAAAGTGTCCGGACTTGAACGGGGTGAAAGCGTCTGGACTGGAAGGGGGGGGAAGTGTCCAGACTGGAAGGGGGGGAAGTGTCTGGACTGGAAGGGGGGAAAGTGTCCGGACTTGAAGGGGGGGAAAGTGTCCGGACTGGAAGGGGGGAAGTGTCTGGACTGGAAGGGGGAAAGTGTCCGGACTGGAAGGGGGGGGGGAAAGTGTCCGGACTGGAAGGGGGGAATGTGTCCGGACAGGAAGGGGGTGAAAGTGTCCGGCCTGGAAGAGGGTGAAAATGTCTGGACTGGAAGGGGGTGAAAGTGTCCGGACTGGAAGGGGGGGAAGTGTCCGGACTGGAAGGGGGGAAAGTGTCCGGACTGGAAGGGGGGAAAGTGTCCGGACTGGAAGGGGGGAAAGTATCCGGACTGGAAGGGGGGGGGGAAAGTGTCCGGACTGGAAGGGGGTGAAAAGTGTCCGGACTGGAAGGGGGGGAAAGTGTCCGGACTGGAAGGGGGTGAAAAGTGTCCAGACTGGAAGGGGGGAAAGTGTCCGGACTTGAACGGGGTGAAAGCATCTGGACTGGAAGGGGAGGGGAGTGTCCAGACTGGAAGGGGGGGAAGTGTCTGGACTGGAAGGGGGGAAAGTGTCCGGACTTGAAGGGGGGAAAGTGTCCGGACTGGAAGGGGGGAAGTGTCTGGACTGGAAGGGGGAAAGTGTCCGGACTGGAAGGGGGGGGGAAGTGTCCGGACTGGAAGGGGGGAATGTGTCCGGACAGGAAGGGGGTGAAAGTGTCCGGACTGGAAGAGGGTGAAAATGTCTGGACTGGAAGGGGGTGAAAGTGTCCGGACTTGAAGGGGGGAAAGTGTCCGGACTGGAAGGGGGGAAGTGTCTGGACTGGAAGGGGGGGAAAGTGTCCGGACTGGAAGGGGGGGGGGGAAAGTGTCCGGACTGGAAGGGGGGAATGTGTCCGGACAGGAAGGGGGTGAAAGTATCCGGACTGGAAGGGGGGGGAAAGTGTTCGGACTGGAAGGGGGTGAAAGTGTCCGGACTGGAAGGGGGGGAGTGTCCGGACTGGAAGGGGGGAGTGTCCGGACTGGAAGGGGGGGAAAGTGTCCGGACTGGAAGGGGGGGAAAGTGTCTGGACTGGAAGGGGGTGAAAGTGGTCTGGACTGGAAGGGGGTGAAGTGTCTGGACTGGAAGGGGGTGAAAGTGTCTGGACTGGAAGGGGGTGAAAGTGTCCGGACTGGAAGGGGGGGAAGTGTCTGGACTGGAAGGGGGGAAAGTGTCCGGACTGGAAGGGGGGGGGAAGTGTCCGGACTGGAAGGGGGGAATGTGTCCGGACTGGAAGGGGGTGAAAGTATCCGGACTGGAAGGGGGGGAAAGTGTCCGGACTGGAAGGGGGGAAAGTATCCGGACTGGAAGGGGGGGAAAGTGTTCGGACTGGAAGGGGGTGAAAATGTCCGGACTGGAAGGGGGGGAAAGTGTCCGGACTGGAAGGGGGGAATGTCCGGACTGGAAGGGGGGAAAGTGTCCGGACTGGAAGGGGGGGAAAGTGTCCGGACTGGAAGGGGGGAAGTGTCCGGACTGGAAGGGGGTGAAAGTGTCCGGACTGGAAGGGGGGAAGTGTCCGGACTGGAAGGGGGAAAGTGTCCGGACTGGAAGGGGGTGAAAGTGTCCGGACTGGAAGGGGATGAAAGTGTCCGGACTGGAAGGGGGGGAAAGTGTCCGGACTGGAAGGGGGGAAAGTGTCCGGACTGGAAGGGGGTGAAAGTGTCCGGACTGGAAGGGGGGAAGTGTCCGGACTGGAAGGGGGTGAAAGTGTCCGGACTGGAAGGGGGGAAGTGTCCGGACTGGAAGGGGGGAAAGTGTCCCGCCTGCAAGGGGGTGAAAGTGTCCGGACTGGAAGGGGGTGAAAGTGTCCGGACTGGAAGGGGGGGAAAGTGTCCGGACTGGAAGGGGGGAAAGTGTCCGGACTGGAAGGGGGGGAAAGTGTCCGGACTGGAAGGGGGGAAAGTGTCCGGACTGGAAGGGGAGGAAAGTGTCCGGACTGGAAGGGGGTGAAAGTGTCCGGACTGGAAGGGGTGAAAGTGTCCGGACTGGAAGGGGGGGAAAGTGTCCGGACTGGAAGGGGGGAAAGTGTCCGGACTGGAAGGGGGTGAAAGTGTCCGGACTGGAGGGGGGAAGTGTCCGGACTGGAAGGGGGTGAAAGTGTCCGGACTGGAAGGGGGGAAGTGTCCGGACTGGAAGGGGGAAAGTGTCCCGCCTGCAAGGGGGTGAAAGTGTCCGGACTGGAAGGGGTGAAGTGTCCGGACTGGAAGGGGGGGAAAGTGTCCGGACTGGAAGGGGGAAAGTGTCCGGACTGGAAGGGGGGAAAGTGTCCGGACTGGAAGGGGGGAAAGTGTCCGGACTGGAAGTGGTTAAACTGACTCCCTACAAAATAAGATCATTATTACATACAGTACATGCTCGGCTTGCGGTGTGTTCTCGGTATCTTCGATCTGTTGAGGAGCCATGAACACCGAAAAATCTTCTGCATCCAATCAGTTTTGGATGCCCAGTCCCCTGTTGAGCGCTATGGTACCATCCCATGGCCTCTATGGTAATACTTGATACTGTGGTTATGTGGGAGCCAGGAGATGTGGTGACAGAACGACCGGGGAAACCAGGTATTTGTACGCATGAGTTAGTACCCCCGTTTAACCTCCCTGGCGGTATGATTATGTCAGGGAATTTTGTACCAAAAGCAGTACCATTTTTTTGCATGGAAATTTGGTGTTATGTATTGTAGGCCTGCAATTCTTAGTAATTACTTACTTAATAAATACTCATAAAAAATAATAATATAATAATAATAAATGTAATTCAATAATATAATCACCAAAAACACTGAAATGTGAAATATAGCGCCAAGTTGACCCATCGCTGAGCTCAGTCGCAGAATCGTTTTCAGTGTCTGATGAGGAATTTCCCCCACCAATCATTATCACTCAATTCTGCAAGTGGTTCTGATTTACTATCGCTGTTCTCTAGCCGGTCTAAAACCGCGTCTGACCTAAAGGGACGCTTTTTGGACGCCATGGACGTTTCTCAGTTTCCAGGCAGAAAGGGCGGTAAAATGCAGGCAGGGCGCCGGACAAAGCACTCGGGACAAATTGTATGTGAAATGGTTTGATACAGGAATGTTTTGCTATGAAATAATCGTTTTAAAAAAAAAAAAAAATGTTTTCAATTTTCAAATTGCTACCGGTTCGGGCGCCCGTACGTCCCGACGTCACAGGGACCGGAACATGGGAAGCCAGATGCCGGCATCGGGCCGGAGGAGATTACAGGGGACACTGCAGGGGACATCGTGGGAGCGAAGGATAAGGTAAGTGCTGTAGTGAATCCCTGTGCAACGCTGCAGGATATTCCCGAGTGTAGCTCGGGGGGGGTTACCGCTTTTGGTACTGAAATTTTACCCCGAGCTACACTCGGGAAATACCGCCAGGGGAGTTAAGGAAACCCTTGCCTTTGGTGGGTATGGTGGGTGAGACTAGCTTGGTCTTTTTATTCTATATATTTAAGTGTTCTCACATGGCGACCACTTCCTGTTATCTCACATATATATTCTTATTATTATATCCAAATTTACCCCCCTAACTCCTCCCACAGTTTTTACACTACATAGACAGTAATATACGGAAACGTGCGGATTGTTCCCAATCGGATTGCTATTACTTTGTGGAACGTTTTGCCAAATGGTTCACGAAATATCAGCGTTTTTGTGGTGAAATTGGTCCCATAGGAATGAATGGCGGATGTTCAAAACTAGAGTGGGAGCTGAAAAATCAGGACATGATTTCTAAAATGCCATCACTCCCTCATTTTTCAAGCCCACCTACACAATCTTATATCAAAACGTTCAGCTATCCCGGCTGCCACTAAAAATGTCCTCGGCTAAGCCATAGTCCTGATAGTTTTCACAATGTGACCATTTGTTTGCAACTCACACCGCCCATTGACATTCATTGAAACTCCACTCTAGCCACCTCAAATTTGAAGGGCAATTTCTAAACTGCGACTGTGCCTTCATTTTTAATATTTCAGAGACATACTATGCATCAAAATGTAGGTCTGGGTCTTGTGATTCTCACAATATAAAGGTGGAAGCAAGAACACTTCACACAATTTCCCCAGAAATTGTAGCTTTTCTAGTTACATAGGTAATCTAGTTAAAGAAAGACACTAGTCTATCAGGGGCGGACTGACAACTCATGGGGCCCCCGGGCAATAGGGGATCATGGGGCCTCTTTGTCCTCACCCACGCTCAAACCACACCCAAAAAAGCCTATGAAAGGTACCAGGGACATCTCATGGGGCCCCCTACTGACCCCGGGCCCTTGGGCAGTGCCCGAGTTCCCCAATGGTCAGTCCGCCCCTGTAGTCCATCCATTTCAACTAACACAGAGGCGGAAGATCCTGGGGCAGAGGAAAAGGCTACCTCCTAGTACGTGGGCGTCAAACTGGCGGCCCTCCAGCTGTTGCCAAACTACAAGTCCCATGAGGCGTGGCAAGATTGACAGTTACAAGCATGATTCCCAAAGGCAGAGGAATGATGGGACTTGTAGTTTTGCAACAGCTGGAGGGCTGCCAGTTTGACACCCCTGCCCTCGTACACTGACGTAGGAGCTCGTAGCCATAAGGAAGTGAGCCCTTTGGGGTAGGTCTGGACAGGCTCTGTTGAGACCTTCGTTAAGGACAATGGAAGAGTTAGATGGCCATCCTATGTTCATGTTGTACTTGCACTGTGCAGAATTATTGGTGCTGGGACAGGAAGGGTGTAGATGAAGGATGTGCTGACTAAGGACTGTTCATTATGCTGCTGGAACAGTACACTGGGAGCCAAACATCTGACACCAGCAGAGATATAATCAGGATAAGGAAGCCCTGGACACAGCACGAGGCCAGGGAGGAGTAGTCCTGCACCCAGAAGAGCCGGTTGAAGGCTTTCTTACTCAGTTATAAGCGAGGATGGGTGCACTTGGGGCATGGAGCCAAACATCTGACACCATCAGTGATGTAACCAGCATGTGGAAGCCCTGGGCAGAGCATGGGGCCAGGGAAGAGTAGTCCTGCACCCAGGAAAGCCGGTTAAAGGCTTTATTACCCTTATGAAATTTGGGACTAGGGCTAATTTCAAAAGGCTTTTTAGGTCAGGCAAGAGTCCCCTGAGTGAAGTTGCATCCTGGAGGGTCCCAGGAGAAAGGAGAGACCATTAGAGGGAAATGGCTGCTGCATATGCTTTCACAAGTGACTACTGCAGACTGTCCACTAAAAGTGATTGACTATGTAATGTCAAGTAATTCCAGAATGTGTTTCGATGTGATGTGACTGTCATGTCATTCCCTGAGAACCATCAGTAAATTGCAGCAAATCTACTCATATACTGTATGTCAACTTTCTTTCCTTGGGATATAAAGGTCATCGGTTGGGAATGTCCTGTGGAGGCCTCTGGCATGGAGTGGGCACAATACGGTTGGGGGGTTTAGCCTCAGCAGAAGGGACAATGAACTAGCAGGCAGGAGCAGGGATAGGGACTTGTGCTCTTGGCGCCAATTCTAGTCAACCACGAAGCCCCTCTAGATAAGGGTCCCAAATTTAGTGTCCTAAACCCATTTCCTCAGGTACCCCCCATACAGTAGGTCCTGTTTCCAGGTTTTCCTTCAACATTCACCATG